>NW_024730120.1:0-4072 GCF_018991925.1 Homarus americanus | reverse complement strand
GCACCCTTTCAGTGCCATGAACCGGGGTGTGAGGGCCGGGCACCCCTTCTTTGTCATGAAACGGGGTGTGAGGGCCGGGCACCCTTTCAGTGCGATGAAATGGGGTGTGAAGGCCGGGCACCCCTACAGTGCTGTGAACCAGGGTGTGAGGGCCGGGCACCCCTTCAGTGCCATGAATAGGGGTGTGAGGGCCGGGCACCCCTTCAGTGACATGACCCGGGGCGTCAGGGCCGGGCAATCCTTTAGGTCCATGACCCGGGGTGTGAGGGCCGTGCACCCCTTTAGGTCCATGACCCGCGGTGTGAGGGCCGCGCACCCCTTCAGTGCCATGACCCGGGGTGTGAGGGCCGGGCACCCCTTCAGTGTCATGAACTGGGGTGTGAAGGCCGGGCACCCCTACAGTGCTGTGAACCGGGGTGTGAGGACCAGGAACCTCTTCAACCCCATGACCCAGGGTGTGAGGTCCAGGCATCCCTTTAGATCCATGACCCTGGGTGTGAGGGCCGTGCACCTCTTCAGTGACATGACCGGGGACGTCAGGGTCGGGCAACCCTTCAGTGCCATGAGCCGGGATGTGAGGGCCGGGCATCCCTTTAGTGCCATGAAACGGGGTATGAGGGCCGGGCACCCCTACAGAGCTATGAACCAGAGTGTGAGGGCCGGGCACCCCTTCACATGACACGGGGTGTGAGGGCCGGGCCCCTTTTCAGTGCCATGTCCCGGGGTATGAGGGCCGGGCACGCCTTCAGAGCTATGACCCGGGGTGTGAGGGCCGGGCATTTTTTCAGTGATATGACCCGGGGTGTGAGGGCCGTTTATCAGTGTCGCAGACCGGGGTGAGGTTGAGCACCCCTTCCAGTGTCGTGAACCAGGGGTGTGACAGCCAGGCACCTCAGTGCCATACCCAGGGGTGTAGGGCCAGAGCACCCCGCTAATGAACAGGCCAGAAGGTGTGAGGCCGGGCACTCGTTTAGCTCTATGACCCGGGGTGTGAAGGCCGGGCACCCTTCCAGCACCATGACCTGGAGTGTGAGGGCCGGGCACCCCTTCAGTGTCATGAACCGGGGTGTGACGGCCGGGCACCCCTTCAGTGCCATGAACAGGGGTGTGAGGGCCGGGCACCGCTTTAGTGACATGACCCGGGGTGTGAGGGCCGGGCACACCTGCAGGACCATGACCCAGGGTGTGAGGACCGGGCACCCCTTCAGTGTCGTGAACCGGGGTGTGACGGCCGGGCACCCCTTCAGTGCCATGAACAGGGGTGTAAGGGCCGGGCACCCCTTTAGTGACTTGACCCGGGGTGTGAGGGCCGGGCTCCCCTTCAGTGCCATGAATCGGTGTGTGATGGTCGGGCACCCCTTCAGTGCCATGACCCGGGGTGTGAGGGCCGGGCACCCCTTCAGTGACATGACCCGGGGTGTGAGGGCCGGGCACCCCTCCAGCACCATGACCCGGGGTGTGAGGGCCGGGAACCATTTCAACCCCATGACCCGTGGTGTCAGGGCCAGGCACCCCTTTAGGTCCATGACCCGGGGTGTGAGGGCTGTGCACCCTTTTAGTGCCACGACCCGGGGTGTGAGGGCCGGGCACCCCTTCAGTGTCATGAAACGGGGTGTGAGGGTCCGGCTCCCATTCCGTATGATGAAACGGGGTGTGAAGGCAGGGCACCCCTACAGTGCTGCGAACCGGGGTGTGAGGGCCAGTCACCCCTTCACATGACCCGGGGTGTGAGGGTCGGGCACCCCTTCAGTGCCATGAATCGGGGTGTGAGGGTCGGGCACCCCCTTCAGCACCATGACCCGGGGTGTCAAGGCCGGGCTCGATTTCAGTGCCATGAATCGCAGTGTGAAGACCGGGCACCCCTACAGTGCTGTGAACCGGGGTGTGAGGGCCGGGCACCCCTTCAGTGCCATGAATAGGGGTGTGAGGGCCGGGCACCCCTTCAGGTGCATGACCCGGGGTGTGAGGGCCATGCACCCCTTTAGGTCCAATACCCGGTGTGTGAGGGCCGTGAACCCCTGCAGTGACATGAACCGGGGTGTGAGGGCCGGGCACCCCTTAAGTGCCATGAAACGGGGTGTGAGGCCCGGGCATACCGACAGAGCTATGAACCGGGTTGTGAGGGCCGGGCACCTATTCAGTGCCATGACCAGGGATGTGAGGGCCGTGAATCCCTTCAGTGACATGACCCGGGGTGTGAGTGCCGGGCACCCCTTAATTGCCGTGAAACGGGGTGTGAGGCCCGGGCACCCCGACAGAGCTATGAACCGGGGTGTGAGGGCCGTGCACCTATTCAGTGCCATGAGCCGGGGTGTGAGGGCCGGGCACCCTTTCAGTGCTATGAATCGGGGTGTGATGGCCGGGCACCCCATCAGCTCCATGACCCGTGGTGTGAGGACCGGGAACAGCTTCAACCCCATGACCCAGGGTGTGATGGCCGGGCACCCATTCAGTGACATGACCCGGGGTGTGAAGGCCGGGCACCCCTCCAGCACCATGACCCGGAGTGTGAGGTCCGGGCACCCCTTCATTGTCATGAACCGGGGTGTGACGGCCGGGCACCCTTTCAGTGCCATGAACCGGGGTGTGAGGGCCAAGCACCCCTTCACATGACCCGGGGTGTAAGGGCCGGGCACCCAATTACCACCATGACCCGGGGTGTGAGGGCGGGGAACCCCTTTAGTGACATGACCTGGGGTGTGAGGGCCGGGCACCCCTTCAGTGACATGACTCGGGGTGTGAGGGCCGGGCACCCCTCCAGCACCGTGACCTGGGGTGTGAGGCCGGGGAACCCTTCCTTGACCCGTGGGGTGAGGGCCAGCACCTCTTCAGTGCCATGACCCAGGGTGTGAGGGTCAGGCACCCCTTCAGTGTCATAAACCCGGGTGTGAGACTGAGCACCCCTTCAGTGCCATGACCCGGGTTGTGAGGGCCGGGCACCCCTTCAGTGTCATGAACCGGGGTGTGAGGGTCGGGCACCCTTTCAGTGTGATGAAACGGGGTGTGACGGCCGGGCACCCCTATAGTGGTGCGAACCAGGGTGTGAGGGCCGGGCACCCGTTCACATGACCCGGGGTGTGAGGGTCGGGCACCCCTTCAGAGAAATGAATCGGGGTGTGAGGGCCGGGCACCCCTTCAGCACCATGACCCAGAGCGTTAGGGCAGGGCTCGAATTCAGTGCCAAGAATCGGGGTGTGAGGGCCGGGCATCCCTTTAGTGACATGACCCGGGGTGTGAGGGCCGGGCACCCCTCCAGCACCATGACCCGGGGTGTGAGGGCTTGTCACTCCTTCAGTGCCATGACCCGGGGTGTGAGGGCCGGGAACCTCTTCAACCCCATGACCCGTGGTGTGAGGGCCGGGCACCCCTTTAGGTCCATGACCCGGGGTGTGAGGGCCGTGCACCCTTTCAGTGCCATGACCCGGGGTGTGAGGGCCGGACACCTCTTCAGTGTCATGAACCGGGGTGTGAGGGCCGGGCTCCCTTTCAGTGCGATGAAACGGGGTGTGAGGGCCGGGCTCCTCTACACATGACTCGGGGTGTGAGGGCCTGTCACTCCTTCAGTGCCATGACCCGGGGTGTGAGGGCCAGTCACCCCTTCAGTGCCATGACCCGGGGTGTGAGAGCCGGGCTCCCCTTCAGTGACAAGACTTGGGGTGTGAGGGACGGGCACCCTTTCAGTGACATGACCCGGGGTGTGAAGGCCGGGCACCCCTCCAGCACCATGACCCGGGGTGTGAGGGCCGGGAACCTCTTCAACCCCATGACCCGTGGTGTGAGGGCCGGGCACCCCTTTAGGTCCATGACCCGGGGTGTGTGGGCCGTGCACCCCTTCAGTGCCATGACCCGGGGTGTGAGGGATGGGCATCCCTTCAGTGTCATAAACCGGGGTGTGAGGGCCGGGCACCCTTTCAGTGCCTTGAAACGGGGTGTGAGGGCCGGGCACCCCTTCACTTGACCCTGGGGGTGAGGGTCGGGCACCCCTTCAGTGAAATGAATCGGGGTGTGAGGCCCGGGCACCCCTTCAGCAGCATGACCCATAGTGCCAGGGCCGGGCTCGATTTCAGTGCCA
>NW_024730119.1:0-7482 GCF_018991925.1 Homarus americanus | reverse complement strand
TCCCTCCCCACTCCACCTGCTGTTTGATAATTTTGATAAACGACCAAACAGGCAGACAGACAGAGATAAATGGCTCGGGTCTTGTGTGTTCGTGGGTCTGCGGGTCTCTGAATTTTCTAAAAGTTATTATTACTTTTTCTTCGTCAGTAATGTATAGGAGTGATGCTCAAGGTTCCTTTATTAACGGTGGGTCTCTCTCTCTCTCTCTCTCTCTCTCTCTCATATGATAAAAAACTGATCGACTTGTACCTGTGGTTCTTGTTTGTGTTTTAATTGTAAATTTAATACAACTTTTTATCTTATTTCTAATTTCTACTGTTGTTCCAGCCACATGTTGTATTGTTAATAATAATAATAATAATAATAATAATAATAATAATAATAATAATAATAATAATAATAATAAAAATAATGATGATGATAATAATTGAGACGATTATTATTAAAATATGGAGGCAGGAGGAGGAAGAGGGAAGGAATGATGATAGTTGAGAAGGTGACAGTAGTGATAATGCTGGTTGTGGTAGTGATGGTAATATTATACACGTAACAATAATGGTTGCCCTTCGTGTACGAGGATGGCCGGCTCTAGAGCAACCTAGGCGTGAATTTGTTTAAGGTGTTAGAATCTGTCGCCAACACCACAACCACACCCTAAGTTAACGAGTTGTATGACCCAGTTTCAATGAATAGTCCGAGAAGACCGGACAACTCGGCAACTGCACTGGGTAACCATTATTCCAGAATAAGATCCGCAAATCGATTAACATCCAGGTTCCCATTTACTGGTAAATAGAAAGTCAAATGACGTAAAAATAAATGCTCATAGTTTCACTCTGTCCAGGAATCGAACACGGGTCCACTCGCTTGCAAGGCGAGCATGCTGACTATTACACCACAGGTTGCCAAAATTACGTTTAATAAATTTTTTTTTTCGTGCTGGTCAAGCCCCGACCAGAGGTTAGCTAGACCCCCGGAAAACTCTTTCGGAGCTTGACCAGCACGTGGTATTGGTATTATTATCTCGACTTGATTATATGTTACAAATTCACTTGTGAGTTTTTCAATGTTTTGTTTTGTATAATATTTACTTATTCTAAGCTAAATGTTAACAAATAAATGACTTAAAAAATACGAAAACAAACAAATAAAAGTGGAACTCCACCTAATATATACTGTATGTTACACTAAATAGGGATAATTGGCCATTAGTGATAACTTCTATGTATTTATCTTTTCTAGAAGCCTTTGACTGGCCATAAACGATCCTGTAGATCATAAATATACATATAAATGAATACCTTCATGCATAATGTAACCTGACCAGACCTAACCTAACTTAACCTAATCTAGCCTAACCTAACCTAACGTAACCTAACGTAATCTAGCCATCTTCTTGTTCTTGTTCTTGTTCTTCTTGTTCTTGTTCTTGTTCTCCTCCTCCACCTCCTCCTCCTCCTCCTCTTCCTCCTCCTCCTCCTCCTCCTCCTCTGCTTTATATCATCATCAACTAAATTAAAATTCAAACGCCTTAACCTTACACACTGTGACCCTGGGTTGGAGAGGGGGGATGGGGGAGGGCGGGGGAAGACTCACCTAAATCACCCAGCAGGCGCTTTGTGACACCCAACAAGTGACCTTTGGGTGGGGGCAGTTTTCTCGCCAGATCTAGACCAGTGGGCAGTGTTAACCCCCAAAGGTCACCGAGGCAGGAGTGACCTTTGGGAAGTTTTGGGATTATAAATAGTGTTGTAGGAGGTGGTGGTGGAGGTGGTAGGTTAGTGAAGTCCTTGGTGGTGGTGGTTTGTTGAACAGGGTCTGTTTGTTTGTTTTATTGTTTTTGTTTTTTGATTGTTTGTATGTATGTTTGTTAGTTTTATCGTTTGTTTGTTTGTTTTATTGTTTGTTTTGTTTTATTCTTCGTTTGTTCGTTTTATTGTTTGTTTGTTTGATTGTTTGTTTGTTTTATTGTTTGTTGGTACGTTTGTTTGTTTTATTGTTTTTATGTTTGTTTTCTAGAATGATGTTTTTTGTGGTGTCATTATTGTTTGTGTTGTGTTGTTGCTTGCTTGTTTGTTTGTGATGTGTTGTTTGTTTGTGGTTGGTGTGTGTGTGAGAGAGAGAGAGAGACACAGAGAGAGAGAGAGAGAGAGAGAGAGAGAGAGAGAGAGAGAGAGGAGAGAGAGAGAGAGAGAGTATCAACACACCTATACCATATATTTTCCAACAACTCCTTATCATCATAATCTCACAGGAGCCAGGGATCTCTCTCTCTCATGATAAAAAACTGATCGACTTGTACCTGTGGTTCTTGTTTGTGTTTTAATTGTTAATTTAATACAACTTTTTATCTTATTTCTAATTTCTACTGTTGTTCCAGCCACATGTTGTATTGTTAATAATAATAATACGGTATTTATAATAATAAAAATAATGATGATAATAATAATAATTGAGACGATAATTATTAAAATAGGAGGCAGGAGGAGGAAGAGGGAAGGAATGATGATAGTTGAGAAGATGACAATAGTACTGATAATGCTGGTTGTGGTAGTGATGGTAATATTATACACGTAACAATAATGGTTGCCCTTCGTGTACGAGGATGGCCGGCCCTAGGGCCACCTAGGCGTGACTTTGTTTAAGGTGTTAGAATCTGTCGCCAACACTACAACCACACCCCAAGTTAACGAGTTGTATGACCCAGTTTCAAGAAATAGTCCGAGAAGACCGGACAACTCGGCAACTGCACTGGCTAGCCATTATTCCAGAATAAGATCAGCAAATCTATTAACATCCAGGTTCCCATTTGCTGGTAAATAGAAAGTCAAATGACGTAAAAAAAATGCTCATAGTTTCACTCTGTCCGGGAATCGAACACGGGTCCACTCTCTTGCAAGGCGAGCGTGCTGACTATTACACCACAGGTTGCCAAAATCACGTTTAGTAACAAAAGTTTTTTTTTTTTTTTCGTGCTGGTCAAGCCCCGACCAGAGGTTAGCTAGACCCCCGGACAACTCTTTCGGAGCTTGACCAGCACGTGGTATTGGTATTATTATCTCGACTTGATTATATGTTACAAATTCACTTGTGAGTTTTTCAATGTTTTTTTTTTATAATATTTACTTATTCTAAGCTAAATGTTAACAAATAAATGACTTAAATAATACGAAAATAAACAAATAAAAGTGGAACTCCACCTAATATATACTGTATGTTACACTAAATAGGGATAATTGGCCTTTAGTGATAACTTCTATGTATTTCTCTTTTCTGGAAGCTTTTGACTGGCCATAAACGATTCTGTAGATCATAAATATACATATAAATGAATACCTTCATGCATAATGTAACCTGACCAGACCTAACCTAACATAACCTAATCTAGCCTAACCTAACCTAACCTAACCTAACGAAATCTTCTTCTTCTTCTTCTCCTCCTCACATGCATTATTTCATTATCAACTCAATTAAAATTCGAACGCCTTAACTTTACACACCGTGATCCTGGGTTGTGGGTGGAGAGGGGGGATGGGGGGATTGTTGGGGGAGGGCGGGGGGAGACTTCTATATTTGTCTTTGATACCCCCAAAATGTTCTCCACTACTGAGGGTACACACAATCACTTATTATCTTGAAATAGGTTCTTATTCTCGTACGGGAGATATACAGAGGAACAAAGAAACTGGCTTCCACACCATAAGGACTAGTGATCTCAACTACCTGTATCACTCCGCGCTGGCATGTACAGATACCAGCATTCACAAGCTGAATACATAATATGTAAATATGATAATTCACATACATAACATGGTGCATAATAAATGGAAATATTTCATAGGATTAATACATGTTCTGTAATATTTTACTATACATAATTAATAGAGTAATATAAGAATACACAGCTTAAGGTACTACTTCGTGTCCATATTATACACCTCCCTCCCCCCTATACGCTCATAGTTTCATCTTGAGCGGACCTTTTGTTTCTGAGTCGCTCGGACCTGCGGAGTACCGGGGCAGAAACACAAGGTGGGGATAGATTTACTGTAAAGACATCACATTAGGGGACTCTACTGGGGAAGGGTCAACACTAGGCAGCTCCACAGGTCGGAGGAAACGACGGTTCCTCCACCATACTCTACCACTCGGAAGACGCACTTGGTAGTCCCTGGACAGGCCAATTCCCATGACAACCCCAACCTTGTCCCAGCGGTGAGATACTGGATCTTGAATCCTGACCTGCTGGCCGATACTCAACCTGGGAAGGGGGCGGGCATGACAGTCGTACCGAGCAGCGACATCTGCGGCTCGTTCTGCTGCACGGCGGTCATATTCTTCAGTCTTGGCTTGCCATTCTTGAGAAAATGACTTCGGGTGGGCAGGAACACAAGACCTGAGATGATATCCACATAGAACCTGGGATGTGGAGCGTCCGGTGAAGTTCGGAGTGTTGCGTTACTCTAACAAACCTCGATCGAAGTCCTCGCAGTCGATATTTCCTGAGGGTGACACCCTAAGGATCAGGTGTTTAACAGTCTTGACTGCGGCTTCAACGTGTCCATTCGCCTGGGGGTAGTGGGGCGAGGTCACGACATGACTGACTCCCCAACGGTCCATGAAGTCCCGGAACTCGTGGCTGGTGAACTGGGGTCCACCATCAGTCCTGAGGCGGAGGGGAACACCAACTTCTCTGAAGTAAGGTCTGAAATTCCGGATGGTAGCAGTAGCCGTTGTATCACTACCACAGGGGACGACAACAGGCCATCCAGACATTCGGTCGGCAATGACGAGGAAGGACTTCCCTGCCACTGCAAAGAATTCGGCCGACACAGACTCGAAGGGTCTTGAAGGGTTATCGTCGCACATTAAAGGTTCCTGTTGCTGGCTGGGTTGCAGAATCTGGCACGGCTCACAGGCACGGACGGTACTTGCAATGTCCGAATCGATTCCGGGCCAAAATACAGTCTGCTTCGCCCGTCGCTTGGTGGACTCCATTCCTCGATGGCAGTCGTGAAGGCGAGTCAAGGTACGGCAGCGTAGGGCAGCAGGAATGACTACTCGTGGACCATACAAGACGAGGTCTCCGTCACAATAGAGGTCCTCTCGTATCTTCCAGTACGGGAGTAGCGATTCATGAAGGTCGTATCGGTTAGATGGAAATCCCTGGGACACAGTCGACGAGCCGGATATAGGAAGGGTCGGCCCGGGCTGCGGTGCGGAGATCTTCAAGGGTCTTGTCTGCATCCGGTGCTGTAGACTCTTCTGGTGTGAAGACGGCCTTCAATGAGACTACTGACTTGAGGGATGCGGCAGCTGTAGAACACAACATCTCGTCCTCTGGGGTGGGGCGACTGACCGGGGCGCGGGACAGGGCATCCGGGATGCACATTAGCTTACCGGCACGCCACACAGCCGTGAAGAGATAAGGCGAGAGCTTCTCATTCAAACGTTGAAGGCGAGGATTCTCTACTGCAACCAAAGAGTAGTGATTGATAATAGGTACAAGAGGGCGATGATCCGTGAAGAGGGTGAAGTGCTGAAGTCCTATCAGGTAGAAGCGGCACTTCGCCATCGCCCAGACAACAGCCAACATCTCCAGCTCAATCGTGGCATATCGGGTCTCAGCGTCCGTCAGGAACCGGGATCCAAACTAAATTAAGCGGAGTTGTCCACCGCCATGGTCCTGCAGAAGGGCGTAACCAACGCCGTAGAGTCTGGAGGTGTCAGTCTGGAGGACGGTGGGTACGGCTGGGTCGTAACAGGCGAGGACAGGTGGACTTAAGAGGGCTTGCTTGACTCGCTGGAAGGCCTCTTGATGATCTGGGGTCCACAGGAATGTCCTGGGGCTCAGCAGGGGGCGTAACGGCTGGGCTGCGGCGGAGATGTCAGGTGAAAATTCAGCCAGCTGATTGACCAGACCCAAAAAAGAACGGAGGTCTGTCAGGTTGGCAGGGGTTGGAAAATCCCTGATTCCACTTAATTTCTCCGGGTCTGCTGAGAGAGTGTACCCACAGAAGTTCACTGATGGTGCGGCGACTACAAACTGGTGAGAACTTCATATATTCGGGAGAGGTGGGTACAGTAGTCTTCGTCATGGAGTAAAATATCATCAACCACCTTGACACAATTCGTGACTCCTTGAAGGGCCGCGTCACCACGTTGACAGAATGCATCGCCCGGAGCGGCAAATCCCATGGGGCCTCTGCAATACTGATATCTTCCATATGGTGTGATGAATGTAGTCAAATGCTGGTCTTCTTCGGCCAACTCGATCTGCCAATAACCACATAAGGCGTCCATCGTTGTAAAAAAAACTTCGCCTTCGGGTCCACATTTCGAACAGCTGCGAAGGGTGTGGGTGAAGGGTGGGCTGGACGGGAAACTTGCTGGTTACGTTTTGACACATCGGTGGTGATCCGTACTCCACCACGAGGTTTGGCGACGGGGACGAGAGGGTGGCACCAAGGTGAAGGTTCGTCTCCGGCCAGCTTGATGATTCCCAGAGCAGCCATGGAGTCAAGCTCTTGTCTAACTAGCTCCTTGTAGGCGTGAGGAATCAAACGAGGGGTGTGGATGGCAAAAGGTGTGGTACCATCCTTAAGATGAATCTTCATAGGTGGACCCACCATCGGCTTGAGTGGTGTGGATCCCAAAGATTTCTTCGTAGCCAACACGTCAGCAAACTCCTTGAGAAGGTAAGCTCTTGCATCAGAAGGGGACGTGTTTGTAGCGATAGGGAGTTCCTTCAACCTGTTGACATGGGTGACCTTTAAAATAGGTTTGGGGAATTCCTTGGAAATAATGGCCAACTCTTGACAAGGGCCATATGATAAAAGCGGAGTCGGGATCCCATCATGAACATCAATCCGGGCTGAGCAAGACTGCTTACCAAAGGTAAGAGTAGCTGTCTGACCGCCGCCAATTATTTGTTGTCGTTATGGGGTCTACAAAAACAGCGGCCAGATCAGTTGTCGTTATGGGGTCTAAAAAAACAGCGGCCAGATCAGAACTGTTGTCTAATTGCGGTAATAATTCAATCTTCATCTCTACATAATTGGTTTGATAACAAGAATAATGATTAAGGCAGTGTCAAGGTAACTGGTTCAGGGTGTATGTGTGTGTGTGTGTGTGTGTGTATTACATAGTGTGCAGCTTATTAGTCACACACACACAGGACCTCTTTACACTATAACCACCACCACACCACAACCATACCAAAACCACCACCACTCCACCACACCACAACCATACCAAAACCTCCCCCACACCACCACTCCACCACACCACAACCATACCAAAACCACCCCCACACCACCACTCCACCACACCACAACCATACCAAAACCACCCCCACACCACCACTCCACCACCATACCAAAACCACCCCCACACCACCACTCCACCACACCATAACCACTACTATACCACAACCACCACCACACTATAACCACCTCACAACCACCACCACACCATAACCAC
>NW_024730118.1:0-17889 GCF_018991925.1 Homarus americanus | reverse complement strand
CTTATTCACTTACTCTTACGTGACTGATGGTAGAGTTACATTAGGTATTTCACAAATCCTACGAATCCAGACGATTTTGGGTGGGTAAATGGGACCCAAGGTGTGTGTGTGTAGGCGCTAGTGATGAAAGAAATTGGAAAATAGAAGGACCTATGTGAATGTAAAGACGCTGGGGATGAAAGAAGTTGAAGAAATGATAACTTGCGTATTGTGAGTTATTAAACAAATCACATCTACTCGAGGTGATGAATGAAAAAGAAAATACTTACAGATTAAATAATATCGACTGAGTTATATTGAAAGGTAAATTAATATCTTGGGGTGATTATTATGAGCCTGTATGATAGTTGAAGCTTGTTGTCTTGACGAAGCTTTTGTCTTGGTTGAAGCTTGTCTTGAAGCTTTTGTCTTGATGAAGCTTGTTGTCTTGATGAAGCTTTTGTCTTAGTTGAAACTTGTCTTGATGAAGCTTGTTGTCTTGATGAAGCTTTTGTCTTAGTTGAAGCTTGTTGTCTTGATGAAGCTTTTGTCTTGGTTGAAGCTTGTTGTCTTGATGAAGCTTTTGTCTTGGTTGAAGCTTATCTTGATGAAGCTTTTGTCTTAGTTGAAACTTGTTGTCTTGATGAAGCTTGTTGTCTTGATGAAACTTTTGTCTTAGTTGAAGCTTGTTGTCTTGATGAAGCTTGTTGTCTTGATGAAGCTTGTTGTCTTAGTTGAAACTTGTTGTCTTGATGAAGCTTGTTGTCTTGATGAAGCTTTTGTCTTAGTTGAAGCGTGTTGTCGTGACGAAGCTTTTGTCTTGGTTGAAGCTTGTTGTCTTGATGAAGCTTTTGTCTTGGTTGAAGGTTGTTATCTTGATTGGCGTGAGGTGATTGGTTGATGATTTATCTTCTTGGTAGTTATCTTGAAGACGATGGACGAATTACTTCACCTGTGTGTGAGTGTGTGTGTGACTGCAGGATGATATTAATACTCTTCTTTCTTCTATGTCACCAGGTATTTGCAACTTACCTGTACCTAATTAGTACAGGTAGAGGGGGCATCAGGACAATGATCACCTGTCTTATGTCTGTCTTAGGAACGTTTGTCTGGGTACGGGAGATTTTTTTTTTTAGATCACCTTAAGAATCTTCGCCCCAGCTTATTCCACCTAAAGATTAACCCCCTAACCTAACCTAACCTAACCTCCGAAATGGTGGGTAATCTGGAGAAGCCAGATTACCCACCTTAAAAGTGAAGCTCTCTAGTGGGAAGAAAAAAATATATATTCCCGATGCTGGCTAAGTAATCAAGGATTTTTTGAAGAGGTATTTTTTTTCTCGCTTGAAATTGTTGAATAGATAACAAAAATGTTTTAAGGAGGGAGTAAATTATTTCCAGGTTAGTTTCGTAAAGAGAATATGCTTATTAAACACGCACAGAAAAACAATAAAAGCGCGCACGCACACACACACACACACACACACGTCTAAATCCTCCGAGAGTATAAACAATTCCTTCAACACCGACATAGAAGAAATATTACTTCTCCTGGCGAGACTTATATTAATATCCAACTCCGCTAGAGAGACACAAATACTGGGGCACATCTCACACTACCTTCCGAGTGAGTCTACAAAAGGAAACAGACGTGTCCTTTTTTTTTCCACCACTTTTTATGGAAAGTTTTCACCCACGTCAAACTTAATGGCCGAGGTAGGAGAAAGTATGCAGCCTCAGGGCCTCTTAAAATTAAAATTCCCTCCTCAAACTTGTTCTCCCACTTTACCAGGTTCTCCTCCTTCCCTTGGCTGGTGCCGCAGGAGTCCAACATAGATTATTATTCATTCAATGATTCTTGGACACGGTTCAATGATAGAGTGAGAGACAAGTTTCCTCATAACTCCGATATTTGTTTTCTCACTTATTTGTTGTTCTTAAGAAAGGAGGGTCGGGGGAAGGAGGGGTGGGGGAAGGAGGGGTGGGGGAAGGAGGGTGGTGGGGAAGGAGGGTGGGGAAGAGGGTGGAGGAAGAGAGGTGGGGGGAAGGAGAGGGGAAGGACAGAGGGGGAAGGAGGGGGTGGGGGAAGGAGAGGTGGGGGAAGGGAGGGGTGGGGGGGAAGGAGGGTGGGGGAAGGAGAGGTGGGGTAGGGAGGGCCGGGAGAAGGAGGGCCGGGAGAAGGAGGGGTGGTGGAAGGAGGGGTGGGGGAAGGAGGGGTAGAATGAGAGGTGGGGGTAGGAGGGCTGGGAGAAGGAGGGTGGGAAGGAGGGGTGGTGAAGGAGGGGTGGGGGAAGGAGGATCGGTGGAAGGAGAGGTGGGGGATAGAGGGTTGGGGGTTAAGAGGGGTGGGGGAAGGAGAGGTGGGGGGAAGGAGGGCCGGGGGGTTAGGAGGGGTGGGGGAAGAGAGGGGGTGGAGGGAAGGAAGGAGGATGGAGTGGAAGGAGAGGTGGGGGAAAGAGGGCCGGAGGTTAGGAGGGGTGGGAGAGGGTAGAGGCGTGGTGATGGGGGAGGGTAGGGGTGTGGTGGTGGGGAAGGGTAGGGGACGTAGTGGTGAAGGACTGGAGGGAAAAAGAGGAAGTTAGGGATTTTGAATCTTGTGAACTTCAAATTGGATTCGGAAGAAGAAAAGATTCACCAGTGTTTTATTCTGCGTGGTCTTGTCTCAGAGTCTTTACACCTTTATGAAACTTACTTTAATAACTCTTATATTGGCTGTTGACGAGATACTCTGCCTTGATACACCCACACACACACACACACACACACACACACACACACACACACACACACACACACACACACACATAGACACACATAGACACACCCACACACACACACACACACACAGACACCCACACGCACACACGCCCATTCCCCACGTCCCTCTCCCCGACCCATCCTCACCACCGGGATATCAACATAATCAAAAGTGACATTTCGTTTCGGAAAGAAGTGGAACCAGTGTTGAACAGTTATGAACAGTGTTTAAGCCAATGAATTCAGTACTAGACAGTACCAGTGAGAGCCGTGACCCGCCAGTGAGATAAGCACCGCTGGGAACTGACCGCCATCTCCTGACAAGGAGGTGCTAATCAGTCCACCCTGAGAACAACAGTGGGTCGGCTTTACACTTGACTTCGAAATAACACAACACCACCCAGTAGGGTGGGGATAGGTCAACAACTGCAAATATGTTGTCTGTATAACAAGTGAACTACCGTGTGTTGAGCACTGTGTCGTGTGTAGGTGTGTAGGTACCCGCGAGGCAAGGCCTATACCCTTGTGGTCACGCTCCACCATGTGGTGAGGGTTTGTTTACACAAACCCCCGTCTTCATAGTGTGCCAAGCTGGTTAGTTCTTTTGAAACTAAAATTGACTTTGATACTGTATCTAACCAGAAAAACAGAGATACTATTAAGAACAAGTGTAGTGTAATAAAAGTGTTTATAAACTGAGAAACTCCTGTTACCTTAGTCCCCCGGACACCACACTCCCTCCGCGGGAGGCCCGCTCATGGCCTCCCCTCACACCGCTAATACGCTGTAGATGCCAGTCTCCTTTGTCCTCTAAGAGGGTTACGCCTCCCAACCACCGCTGACTTCCTAGGAGTGCCAAGCAGTCCTCGGCCCTCTGACGTAGGCATATAAGTCGAGCCCTGTAACTCCACCATGTCTGAGTTGACTGGAGACCCAGCTACTCGCTTTAACTCTCCTGATGCACTGAGTGAGCCAGGCGACTGTGGTGTTGACCTTGACACCAACGGAGAGGATGGCTTTCAACTAGTTCAGTCCAGGAACAAGCGGAAGGCCGAAAAGGCAGAAAAACTTAGAGACAATCAACTACAACTACAACCCCCCATGAGAGTAAGATTATACTTCCCTGAAGGTACATCACCTGAAGACAAGTATCTCTGGCTGAACGATGCGGAAGACAAACACCCTGAGGCTGAGTTTCAGTTCAGAGTCGGTACACAAGATCATGTTCTGATTAGAAACAACCCAGCAGTCATACAGGATCTCCTCACCAATAGCATAAGGGGAATAACCATAGAACAATCATCCCAACCATCGAGCAAGAAAACCATCTTAATCATAGGACTCGACCAGTACCAGACCCCTACACTACTAGAAGCTCATCCCTACATCAGAAGGACGAAGCGACTCGGGGGCAAGAATGCAGTCATTGCAGACTGGGTTGGCTCGGAAGACCCACCCAAGACCATTCGAGTCCGTGGTGCCTATCGGACTCTGAAGGTAACTCTCTATCAGCCCCCTAACCGGAGGTGTTACAACTGTCAGCACTGGGGCCATGTGGCCCGGTTATGCCCCTCGACTAAGCCGTGGTGTGGTCTCTGCTCAAGGCAACATGCAACACAGGTTTGCAGAGATACAGTTGCTCAAGGGGGTGTCATCCAACAGAAGTGTATTAACTGCAAAACAGTTGGAGTTCCTGTATGGCACCCTAACTGTTCTAGAGCTCCTACACCCCTTCAGCGCCCAGACCCGCCACCCAGGCAGGTCTCAAGAAACACTAATGCTGCTAGGGTACTCCCTACGGCCAACCCCTGGCCTGCCCTCCCCACCAAAGCTCCAGGATCATCACCAGCAGTCATCGAAAGAAAAAACCACCACCAACACAGGGCAGCAGCTACGGAAAAATTACAGTCAAACTGAAGACATTCAGATGTCAGTACCAGATGTGGAAACTCAAGACCCACCAGGAACTAGTGTCCACGCAGAGGAAAATAGTGATACTGGTAACAGTTCTACTGATGCCTCTGCGGATATGGTCAGTGAAGATGAACAAGCACAAACAGAAAATGGTGGTGATGTCGAGTGTAACCAAAGTGTGTTATTGTCTGCCACTGAAATACAACAATTGTTGAGCCGTACATGCTCCAGAAATGTTTCAAAAAGGTTAACTAGCCTACTGCCTGCCGAAGGAACAGGCAGCGCAGAAAAGAACAGTATCATACAGTGCCTTTTGCTTCTTTCCAAATACATTTCATAATGACCAGTGTTAATACCAGACAAAGTTCCAAATACATTTCATAATGGCCAGTGTTAATACCAGGCAAAGATACAGAGCGGTGAAGGTGATGAGTTGGAACATCTCATCCCTTAGAAAACGATACCCTGACCTACACCACAAAGTTGTGACTGAGGACATCGATATTGTGTGTCTGCAGGAGTGTCTCACACCTAATGGTAAGCCCCCACCCAGTCTGCCCAATTATGTGTATTATGATCCTAGTTCTACTCACACATGTTTGATGTATGTTAAGAAGTCACTCCCGCATGTACCTCTTGTATCCAAAAAGACTACCAACCTTCAGTACCATGGGATCACTATCCACCTGGGCAACTCCACACTCAACGTGCTAAACGCCTATGCTCCCTCAGATCAGTTTCAGTACACAGATCTCCCAGACTTCTTACACACTGAGCCCACTGTCCTGATGGGTGACCTGAATACTAGACACAAGAAATTAGGTGACTCCACCACTAACACCAATGGTAGGAGACTTATCTCACTTCTCAGCGCATATGAAGATGTTCAAATTATAGGTAATAATGAACCAACACACATCTATGGCGGGGGTCTAGACAAATGTATTGGCTTTAATCTATCATGCACAACTCATAGCTCTGATGTTGTCACTGATCTTATGTCTGACCACAGCCCAATCCAAGCTAGTATACATGTTGCCAATGACACCCCCACTGGTGGTAAACTCAACAGACGTAGAATCACAGTCAAGCAAGAACATGAAAGCCAGTTCATAGACTTCATCCATGACTGGTACAAGGACTACAAGCCTGACAACTACCAAAGTTTCCATGACGATCTGATAGATAGGACTTATGCATACTTCACCAACAATGCCTCCACCAAAAAAAGGAGAAAACGTGGTCAGCATAATGGGAACAGGCAACAGCAGTGCCATAATGACCCTGAGCTGAAAAAACTCAGGGCTAGGGTCAGGAGGGTGGGTAAGGGTTACAGACAATTAGAACACCTCAAATGTTACAATTGTATCAAGCTTCCCTTGCTGTTGTCAGGGAACGTGCAAACGAACTCAGACAAAATGCATGGGAGACATATGTCAACAGCCTGAACCAACACACATCCCTCAGCAAAGTCTGGAAAGACATAAACATAATCAGAGGTAAAAACAGAAGACACGTCTCCCATCCAAACCCTCTGCAAAAGTCGAATGAGCTAATAACAAAGTGGGCTCATGTGTCGAGCTATGACATGTTACCAGCTAGGACTCGGGGACTCCTTGATGCGAAGTCTGTAGAGAGAAGTAATCTTATTAGCTTTATGCTGGGCAAACAGCACGATGAGTGTGATGTTCCATATACTGAGTGGGAGCTTGACGCCGCCCTCGCCAGGGGTAGGTCTACTTCCCCTGGAGAGGACGGAGTCACCTACAACATCATTAGACTACTAAGGCGCGTGCCAGGCAATCCATTGTTGGTATTGTACAATATGAGTCATGCCGAGGGCCAACTACCCACATCATGGACCAGCAGTATTGTTGTACCAATACCGAAACCAGGACAGCCTGATGCCTTTCGTCCCATATCACTAACCAGCTGCCTGTGTAAAACCTTTGAGAGGATGGTTCTTGGCAGACTCTTATATAGAATCAGAGAACACATGTCTCCTAACATAAATGGCTTCACCCATGGTAAAGGTGTACATAATTGCATCACCACATTCCTAACTGTGCATGGTGATGAAAGGCACAGATACACCACATTTCTTGACCTAAAAGCTGCATTTGATATTGCCAATAGGCAACTGATATTGTACGAACTAGCCAAAATGGATATAGGAGGTAGGCTGTTACACTGGATAAGTGGTTACCTAACCAACAGAAGGGCTGCTGCACTGTTTCAGGGTTACAAAAGTGAAGTTAAAGATATGCAACTTGGTACCCCTCAAGGTGGAGTACTTAGCCCCACTTTGTTCAATGTTCTTATGAATGCATTATTAAATTTAATACCAGACAACCCCAGCAATATCTCAATCAGCTATGCTGATGATATTCTTATACATACTAAAACTCATCGTGAAATGCAAACCACCCTGAACCATGTATACGCAGCCTGTGAACACCTCGGTCTTATTATCTCCACTGACAAAACTAAGGTGTTCAACAAACAAGCTGGTAACCGCAAACGCGGCCCCGCCAAGTTCAAGATAGGTAACAACACTATTGACTATGTTTCTTCTTTTAAATATCTTGGTGTTTCCGTCCCTTGTACCCTACCTGCCATACAACAGCTAACCCGCCAATGTACTGACAGACTGAGACCTCTTAGAAGTGTAGCGGGGTACAGCCCGCACTATGGTGCTAATATTAGAATTGTTAAAACAATGTACCTAGGCTATATAAGATCTCTGATAGATTACCACGCACCAGCCCTGGTCATTCGTGACGGGAAAGGCGTTGACAAGCTCGAGAAAATGCAAAATAAAGCCCTCAGAATTATCCTAGGATGTCCCATGAGCACTAAAGTACTTAATATGAGGAAAGAACTAGGTATACCCAGTGTTAAAGATAGAATAATTGAAGTCAACCTCATGATAGCCCTGAGGCTTCTGCGTGGTGATCCTGATAACATTGTTTCCTTAAAATTGCTAGAATGTATGAACCATGGGACTACTGAGTCTAAATGGATCCAAACTACAGCTACACATATGAAGATGTTTGGACTAGACCACCTGTACAAAGTTGAGACACAACAGCGCTTCCTGCCACCCTGGCGGACAGTTCCCTTCGATATCACAATACCGACGTATCCGCCTAAAGAATTAATTATACAAAGCATTTATCTCCAACACACTGCCAAATTGAGAGCTCTTGAACACATACACACTCTACAGACTGATGATAATATCACACAGACCATCTACACTGATGGATCTCTAAACACCGCCTGTGGGAGGGCTGGAAGTGCTATTGTTGTGACTCAACCTGACGGTAATATAATTGAGAAAGGAGTTAGAATTAACAACTGGGCATCCACTCTACAAACTGAATTAGTTGCCATACTCACAGCTATTAAATTCATTGAAACCACTGTTACTGACAGTCTCATCATCACTGACTCTCTATCCTCACTACTTGCCCTTGGTACCCTCGACTCAGGTTGTCACGCTCTTGTCTCTGAAGCCAGACACAAATATGCGTGCCTTGTTGACCGGGGTGTCAAGGTCAAACTGTTGTGGATCCCCTCTCACATAGGCCTCATAAAACATGACAGAGTTGATGCCCTCGCCAAACTCGCGTCTAACAAAGACACCGTTGAATACAATTTGGGTCTGTCAAAAAGAACCCTTAAAACTGTAATTAGGAAAGAACTTATTGATGAGTTTGACGCAAGTAGACAAGTGCAAACAGGCACTAGTCGATCCATAGGTTACCATGATGAGATGTATCAAGTGAAACATGTATATGGAGCAAGTAACAAGATCACTAGATTACAAGATGTTGTAACCGCTAGATTAAGGTTAGGATATAAGTACCTTTGGCAGTATGTTCCTCAAGCAGATGTAAACAAAACTAAATGTAAAGTGTGTGGCCATACATATGGCCACACACTTGAACACTACGTCCTCGACTGTGTGAAGATAGAACCTTTTAGGGACAGGTCCAAGCACACTGTGTGTGAAATGGCACAACACTTCATCTCTAATGGCAAGATAGCCGACATATTAAGATTGTATCCACTTTTTTGCACTTAGTAACTATATCAATTCTCATGTACAGAACCAAATACGCAATGTGCTTGAATACCTCCCACGTAAATGTGAATAACAAAGTGTGAGGCCAGACATACTGCCTCACACGCCTGTTCTCACGCATTTGTGAATAAGTTACCCTTTATGTATAGAACTAAACAAATAATGTAAATGAAATACTGTGTAACTTTCAGTGTCATAATATCCTGACAACGGGGGTTAATTATTATGACCCTTTGTAAACCCTACTCTGTAATCCTTTTGCGCTACCGCTCACAGGATGAGTGTGGGGTGCACAATAAAGTAGCCGCTGCAAGCGGCAAAATAAAAAATCAAAATCAACACACACACACCATCTCTCATCGACAATTTGTTCTTCCTTCAATGTGATGTCTAGGCAGAGAAAGTATCTTGCCGTAGCGATATTTTAGACGACGTTATATCTTTCCTCGATTGCTGTTTGAAAAGAGTTTTCATTCCATAACTCTGGAACAGCGTAAGATGAGTTTTTAAGTTCGATCCCATATAAAATACCAGACCATTTCTTTCCTAGAGGATTCGATCATTTATTACAAGTGATAAGACTTCCTTCTTTATATCTGCCTCAACAACCATGGAAACTACGTCTATTTTCTTTTGGTTTTTATATGTGTACAATATATTCTTCCTTTCTGAGTGTGTGTGTGTGTGAGTTTGTGTTTGTGTGTGTGTTCGTCTTTGCCAGAATTATGGTGACAAGGAATTAAAACAAATAATATATTTCACAGGTTATGGTCAGGTGTTCCTTAAGATATACCGCAGCGAAGCGAATCGACTATGTCACATACTCCAGTGATCAAAAGTTTCCCATGACCATTAAATTACACTGGCGAGACAGACCAACGTACTATAGGGACCAGTGTTTGAAAATACTCACAGAAAGTCAATCCTAACCTAACCTAACCTAACCTAACCTAACCTAACCTACAAATAAAAATAAAAATCAAGTGATATTTTTACCCAGACCAAAATTCCCCTTGGAGGAGAAAGACCAATATCGTTTTACAGTGCAGTGGTGGAGGTCTCTAATAAAAGATGCATCACCTCACCTTTCTCCTCCTCTTCTGAAGACTTCAAAACTTTCCCTCACTGAGACGGGAAGATACTTGCCCCTTTGTCCTGTGAGAACCCTATGTACTCTCCTCCAGAACTCTTTCAACTGGACAAGATTACAGTACCCTATCAAGAAAACCTTAATATCTTTTTTTTTTCTAATGAACTGTATATAAAGTGTGCCTTCCATCCTGTGTATTCTTGCTACACTGACTCTTACACTTTGTCCCCTATCACAGGTCTGTGTAGTTCTTCAACAGCTTAGGAGGTGTAAGGTATACGTGATGGAACTAGAAGAACTAGAAAAATGCTAGTGACAGGGGGGAAGGAGGTTCAGAGGAAGAATAAAGGGAGGATGGAAGTGAATTTTAGAAGGAGAGAACAGGTGCAGTGGCTAAACACCGCTTGCGTGAGGGGGTAGGCAAAATGCCCTGAGGGTGCAACAATCACAATCAGGACGAGGCAGAGGGAGGGCGGGAGCAGGTCCGGGCAAGCAAAGGGCCAACGCGGGTGCTCTGGTTGTCGTCCAGCTTAGGCAGTGTTGGCAAAGCGGAGGAAGAACCGCCCCGCCACGGCGGCGACGTGATGGTGGAACGGCTTCTGTCTTAAGGCTGGCTGGTTTGTTCCTGAGTCACCTCTCGTCCACCCAATGGTATTCATCGCATTTCCTCAGTTCTGTCTCCTAGGGATTCACTTCATTATAAGAGAACGGAAGACGTAAGGCAAGGCACCCCATTATGACACCGTCACCACATGAATAACATCGCCCCTGTTCTTTGTACTTAATCTCAGCTTAATCTGGTATTCATGAATAAACTTTCGGAGGAATCACGACTCCGAATACAAAGGAGTCAGCGTATACCGCCCTCCTTCCCTCCCTCACGCTGTAGACGTACGGGCGTGGGATAAGCTGGTGTGAACAAAATATGTTTTGAGAGTTTTCGGAATTCTTAAGCCGGAGGTGTGTCGAGGGAATTCTTGGATTATTTTTATTCTTTCTTGTAGACCGGGAAGTACCGTCTTAGGAAACCTTGTCGTTGTACTCTGCCTCGGCTGGGCCAGACTGGAGAGAGAATTCCTCCCAAATGAAGAAAATTGAGTTTGTAGCAAATATTAGTTTCTCTTGGTGGATTTTGCTGCTGTTGTTTCATTGTCGTTACTTTAGATGTTGCCGTTGTTATTTTGTGCTGATATTGATATTTTTATTACAAATATCCGTTGTTAATTTTTTTTTGCATTACCATTATTATAAAATTCTTCTTCTTCGTCATCACTATCATTATTATTATTATTATTATTATTATTATTATTATTAAAACCGTACGCGTGTGTGTGAGTGATACAGGAATATATATCTACTGTCGAGCGTCTCACTTTGCGTGGCAGAACCGTAGTGCAAAAAACAAATAAATAAAACAAACTCCCCCCCCCAAAAAAACAAAAAAACAAACACACACACACACACAAAACAAAGACAATCACAGTGATATAAAAGATAATTTGTACTTTTATTGCCCACTGGATATAGCACGATTGTGTCGCCTGTGTGGACGGCGGAGAAAAAAAATAAGCCAGTATTTTTTTAAGCTGAAGTACACGTGAACAAGAGGGAATCTGGCTACTTCCTTATACAGTACACTTCCTCAGTCCCTTGAAAGACGAATGAGACACGAATATATGTGTGTGTTTTTTCAGTCAGTGTAAAGAATTATCATCGTGTGTGTGTGTGTGTGTGTGTGTGTGTGTGTGTGTGTGCGTGCGTGCGTTACTCCACTACCCTCCTACCTGAGCCTAGGAATGGTGGGAACAAAGTCAAGGTATTAAAGCGGATGGTGTGTAGGAACGTAACACGGACTGCCGAGTTTTTCCAGACAGTATCACACACACTCTACACTGAACATGATACATCACGGTGATTTATATTCTCCTGCCAGGGATTAAAGGCAGGATAGTGATGTACGAAGAGAGACGAAAGGTGATGTTTACTTAGATATTTTTTCAAGTTTTCACATATTAAGTAATAGTATGTGGAGGTATATAAAATACCTTACTAAAACTAATTGAATGATAACAACGGGAAATGTAGTTTGACTCGTGTTGAAATTCTATAATACTTTTTTCAATGAAGAAAGAGATTTGAAGTATTTTTTTTTGTAGTTTTTAGTCATAGTTTAGATTATTTACGGAGGGATTAACCAGTTACTGAATAATAAGGTAGACAGTATGTATAAAACCCCTTGAAAGTCGAACACCGACCATCGCAACTTTAGTGAACGCTACATTTTCGTACACGACTTTAAACACCAAATAATCAATACACGTCTTAAATATTCCGAACACATAGAACATAGAAATCATATTATATTTTCCATTCTGAAGTTAGTAGATAAAACCGACATTACATACAAACAGACAAACAATAACTCAAATAATACAATATATATATACCCTAATATTTTTCGAGCTGTATGTAAGCTGTCGACTTTTATCAGTTCAGAATAACGCCAATCTATTCACAATGGATATATCTTACGATGAATTGTTACCAGTGTACTATTGCAAGATTGGCATTGTTGATTTAATGTTGTAATAGTAGTATTGTTGAGTGTTGCAAGATTGATTTTGTTGATTTAGTGTTGCAAGATTGGCATTGTTGGTAGTTTTGCAAGAATGTAAGTGGTGGTTATAGTACTGCAAGATTAAAATTGTTGATATTGTAGCAAGATTGACTTGTTGAAATAGTGTTGCAAGATTGACATTGTTGAGTGTTGCAAGAATGTAAGTGTTGGAAGAATATTACAAAATTGGAATTATCAGTATGGTGTTGTAAGACTGAAATAGTTTAGTTGTTAACAGCACAATGATATAATTCCCTGCCTCCCTCACTCTTGTTTTCTGTTCGGGGAATATAATAGAAGAGAATTTATTCCATTTCATCTGGGTTTTTTGGTAAGAGAAAAAAAAAATATGAAAATTGGAACAAACGGGGATCAAAATAAACCTATCCGGTGGGGTTTCTTTTATATTAAATTTATTTCAGTGTTTAGTAAGTAAATGCAAATGGGTGGAATTCACATATGTTAATTAATTTATTTTATTTGTATTTTCTTAAGGTGAAATTAGCGGAAGTGCTGTACAGTAATAAGGTCCACCACCACATATATTTTGGAGGAGGTGGAGTGGGGGTATTGTGAGTGGGGAATGTGGAGTGGGGGTATTGTGGGAGGTAGGTGGAGTGGGGGTATTGTGAGTGGGGAGGTTTTGTGGGGATATTATGGGTGGGGAATGTGGAGTGGGGGTATTGTGAGGTAGGTGGAGTAGGGGTATTGTGGGAGGGGAAGGTGGAGTGGGGGTATTGTGAGTGGGGAATGTGGAGTGGGGATATTGTGAGTGGGGAAGGTGGAGTGGGGGTATTGTGAGTGGGGAAGGTGGAGTGGGGGTATTGTGAGTGGGGAAGGTGGAGTGGTGGAAGGAAGAGAAGATAAGGTATAAATAAATAATTCTGTTTACGTCTCAGTATCCTGGTGTTGCTGTTGTTTTGCTGGGACTCGAATTGTGGACGAAATTAGAATGTTTTTTTTTTCCTTTGTTGGTGTAATGATTTATTTAGTTTATTGGATGGAAGAGAAGTAGGGAAGGAGAGAGGGAGAGAGAGAGGAGGAGAGGGAAAGAAAAGGAGGAGAGGGAAGGAGAAAGGAGGAGAGGGAAGGAGAAAGGAGGAGAGGGAAGGAGAAAGGGAGAGGAGAAAGGGAGGAGAGGGAAGGAGAAAGGAGGAGAGGGAAGAGAAGGATGGAGAAGAGAGGGAGGGAAGGAAGGACAGAGAAAGCAGGAGAGAGAGAGGGAGGGAGAGAGAATGAGAGAAGGGGGGGTGAAGAGAGGAGGGAAGTGGTTGAGAAAGAGACAGAGTTTTCTGTGGAAGGTGTTGTTTCGGCATGGGGGGGTGGTGGTTTAGGAAGAAAGGGAAGGAGTGAGAGGTATGGTTTAAGGAGGTGGGGGGTGTAGGGTTCAAGCGTATATCAACAGATCATTTAACGCTCAATACACACGCCTATACAGCCTCGAGGGAGGGGGGAATTGGATTAAATTGTTATTAGAAAAACAGGTGCGGGCGGAGGATAAAGTGGTGTGTGTGTGTGTGATCTATTTCAAGTACATTGTAAATTACAAGACCAAATATACACATTTTACGTCTATGTATTTACCGTAAGAAAATATATATCTCAGTATAAACATTTTGTCTCTCGAGTTTTTTACATTTCAGGAAGAAAATGTGGAGAGAAGCTCAATTTACACTTAGACCACGATCCTCTGTCAGACACCCGAAGTGGGGGAAGGAAGGAAAGAGAGAGAGAGAGAGAGAGAGAGAGAGAGAGAGATCTGTGAATCGTGACAAATAAAGATAATATTTTGCCATATTTCAGATATTTATACCATGAATTTATGACTAATCAATTTTATTTTATTTTACTTTACATTCCAACTTTAATATCATTTAAAGGGGTTACTATATACCTTTACTAGTTTAAGGAGACAGTAAATATATTTCCTTAATTATCTCTATTGAAAGTATAAAGTAAACTATTAAACTCCCTTTTGCTTTATTGGGGTGATTGCTGACACTATGAAACCCTGAGTCATGGGTGAGGGGAAGGGAAAGCCTGGAGGAACAAACTCTGTATATTAGAAGGAAATAAAAGAGAACTTGTATCCTGTACTTAGTGTTAGAGTCATCTGGATTCTAGACGGCGAGGGTTATAGCTACAGGTGTTTTCTGACTAGTAAAGTTAATCTGAGAATCCTTGTATGAATTCCCTATAGCCTTCAGTCCCCGTGTATAGTGTATAGTCCCCGTGGATAGTGTATAGTCCCAGTGGATAGTGTATAGTCCCCGTGGATAGTGTATAGTCCCCGTGTATAGTGTATAGTCCTCGTGGATAGTGTATAGTCACCGTGTATAGTGTATAGTCCCCTTGTATATGCTCTATCCTGGACATATCTTCGCTTACTACGTCTCCTATTCCACAATTATCATAACTTGCATTTCTCCCTTTTAGTATTCCTTGCCTTTATTCGCCATTCCTTAAGTAACTTCAACCGTAATGTTTTGTTTTTTTGGTCCTTGAGGTGTTATAGGGGTTGGTCGTTGCCTGCAGTGTCCGTCATATGTATATTTTTACCATCGACCTAATAATAACCCATTGTTGTTTGTGGGTTGGTCACTTTAGATGATGAATATATTGCCATTACATATCAGCCAATCAAATGGAAAGGAGGAGAGGGTCTTCGCTAGAAAATTTTGGATAGTACGTTTGGTGTAGTTTTAAGTAAGGTCGTAGAATGATATAAATATATGTACACAAAATATCATCATAATAAATCATCGGCACCTTACGTCACATAGAATATGGGGTGTAGTCATGTGTGAGAAAATGTCGTGTTGATAGTGTTGCAATTTTTCCTCCTAATATCTGGCACAATTTTGTTATAGCCTCCATAACTTGCCAGAAAATATCGAGTCTAGTCACAAGTCACCCAAGTTCCATCAAATTGAAATCCATATGAATGCTCATGTTCATTAAGGAGGTGAATAGCGTTTTGCCAAGTCAAATAACCACACACCAGAACCCAGAAAAATTGCACTAAAATTACACTTACTAAGAACGTGAGAATACAGTCCATGAATGTGGCAGCTGAGGTTTGAATGGGTGAAAATGTTGATATTGATATTTACCTCTAAAGTTAAGGCTTCTTTTCCAAATAAACTCTATGAATTCTGAATCAGTAACATTCAACACGACTGAATGAACACGAGCCATTTTTAACACACCGCAAGAAGTGTTTATGTTATAATCAATTGGAAATGTTATTGTGTATTATTTCTACTCAAAAAAGAGTCGTGTGGAGGGTGACTAGGCATGCATACAGTCAATAAAAATATTATAAGGCCACTTTCCGTACGTCTCATTCTGGTAACACAGGATGAAATGTTTAGAAAACTCGAGTACGTCAATCCACACATACCATGAGTGGCTGAGGTATTTGTCCATTCCCAGTTCCAACGGATCCCAGGGGCGAGGTCATTTTTTTGTTGACTGTATATCTGGTCACGATAGACTACCGTGTGGATCCTCACACACCAACACTTCCTGGTTTACTGTGATAATTACTGTCTCGGGGAAAGTTGCCACACACACACTCAAATATCTATATGAATGAGAAGCATAATATCTCACCTTAACTTTTTAAAGAGCTTTACAACTGTGAACGTGAGGCTAGAGTGTGAAGCCAACTGCCTCACTACTGCATATACTCTCCCGGAATACGTGTGGACTGTCCTCCAAGTACCATTCCAGACACTCTTTAGGGGAGGGCTGGCCAAGAAGAGTGTGTTTCAAGGGTCGTGAGTCGCCCCCTGAAGTGTCTCCTACCTCGTGAAGTGCTCTCCTTTATGTGTGTCATGCAGCTGCCTCTCTGATGAATATTGTTTAAGTTTCCTGACAACTTCTCGACAAATGAGGCTTTGCTTAAGACAACTCAAACAGTGCGAGGGAAGTTGGTGGTGCACATCACAGCCAGATACACGTACCCTGAGCGACATACATACACCCACCAGCATCCTGTGTATTGCAAAACACCAAATACAACCCTCCCCACCCCGCACCCACCCACCCCCCCAAAAATATAAAGATATATGAAACGAGAGTAATTAAAATCTGCAATCAAACGGACATGGGATCAACATTTGTTTTTTTTCTTCCCTAAATCCTTCCATCAAAGAACTGTAATTATAATAAGTAACTGATATATGGAAACTTTCGTCCATGATATATTAAAATCCTCTATATTAAAAGTAATGGAATATTGGATCTTATCATTAAATTTTTTACCTTCACTGATATTAATTCTTCGCATCAAAGACCTGGATTTTTAATTAGTGAGTTGCCGCTGGCGGGACCATCATAAATTCTTCGTCTTGGTTACTCAGGGAGACATATCATAAGGAGGAATATTCTGGCGAAATATATCTGATGGAGAAAGATCTTGGGGAGAAATATGTTGAGGAAAAAGATCTTGAAGAGCAATATTTGGGGGAGAAACGTCTTGAGGAGCAATATTTAGGGGAGAAAGGTCTTGAGTATACACAGTGACATCATAATATAAGACTTAGGTTTTCTGGTGAAAATATTCCATCTTGGCAAAAGAGGAGAGATGGGTCATACTACCTCATAAAAAAAGCGATATGTATCTTCTTAAGAGGAGGCTGCACCACCACACTATTTCTACTATACACTCTCTCTCTCGTGTCTAGTAGTTTCCTCTTTGGGATATTGTTTTATTCCTATTAACTTTTTCTTATTAATTCATGTCTATATTTTTTTATTTTTTTATTATAAGTTACGTCTTGAAATCAATTATCTTCACTGTTTATTCACGTTTTTTATGCAGTTTCAGTTTTCAAAATTTTTCCTTATTCCTGTTTGATTTTGAGAACTTTTTTATCTGTGAAATTACAAGTGAGCAATTTCTCAGACATTCTCGTCCACAAAATTCGTCTTCACATTGCAATATATCCTTGAATTTTCACTGCATTTTCCAGGTATTTTTGTAACATTATTGTGTCACCTTTCTCGTGTGTGGTGGTAGTGGTGGTGATAAGAGTAATGGTAGAGGTGGTGGTGATGATAGTGGTGATGGTGGTGATAGTAGTAATGAGTTCTAGAAATGGTGGCAGTCATGGTTGTAGTAATAATGATGTTGATGATAGTGGTAGTGAGATGGTTGACGTGGTAGTAGTAGTAGTAGTAGTAGTAGTAGTAGGAGCGGTGGTGGTGATAGATGCTGGGTCACATGCTCACGCTGGCTGCACTTCTCCAGAAAATTCCATCTTATTTTATAGCGTCCGACCCGGCATATTGCATTGAGGGGAAAACATGACGTTGTACCAAGAACCCCCATGCGATTTTATATATAGTATATATGCATAAGTCTACATATATACATACATATATACATACATACTCTAGGGATTCATTATTCTAAAGGGATTAATAGAATATATA
>NW_024730117.1:0-19934 GCF_018991925.1 Homarus americanus | reverse complement strand
GTATTCTTAGATATAGAAAAAGCTTTCGACATGACATGGCGGACTGGCCTCATGATGAAGCTCCACGCCTTGGGTCTAAGAGGTAATTTGCCAATTTTTATTAGTAATTTTTTGCAGGACAGGACTTTTTCCGTCAAATTAAAAGGTAACGTAAAATCAGACACATTTGTCTTTGAAAATGGAGTTCCACAAGGTAGCGTTTTGGGCCCAATTTTATTCCTTATAATGATTAATGATTTCCTATCACCAGCCCCCAGCTTAAGTGACCTCAAATTCTCCTTGTTTGCTGACGATTGCGCAATCTGGCGCTCCTCTCGAGCTGAGAGGCTATCTGCACAAAGGGTGCAGGCTGGCCTAAAAGCCGCGGAACAGTGGGCAATACAATGGGGATTTAGGTTTTCAGTTGAGAAGACAGTAGGAGTAGTCTTCACTAAGAAACGTAACATTAGAAATCCAGTATTAAAATTAAATGATACTCCTATTAAATTTCAGACTTCAGTAAAATTTCTTGGTGTTCATTTTGACAGGAAATTAACGTGGAAAAACCACATTAACGAACTTGAAAGTAAATGTCTTAAAGTCACAAACATCCTGAAAGTTTTATCAGGTACTACATGGGGAGCCGATAGGAAATCTTTATTAATGGTGTATAAGACCCTGATCAGATCAAAACTTGATTATGGATGCCAGTTGTATGCTTCGGCATGCAACACCACACTCGCAAAGCTAACCAGAATACAGAACCGATGCCTTCGTCTATGTCTGGGTGCCTACAGGTGTACACGTGTAGGTAAACTAGAGGTTGAGGCCCACGTCCCTCCACTTCACATCAGGAGGGACATGTTGACGCTAAGGTACGGGTTGAGTACGGCTAGGAAGCGCGGCACAGACCACCCAGGTTGGTGTGCTGTTGCTAAATTCCGTTTCCTGCAGCTGCGTAGGTCCCCATCCTCGGTTGTCCGCCTCCAGACCTTGTGCCAGGGTGCTGGTATCCATTTCGAAGACGTTGATAGATACGTTCCACCGTTGTGTCCGCCATGGGAGAACCCCAACTTCCATGTGGAAACATCGTGGCTTCCGGGAGCGAAGAATGACTTTCATCCTGAGCTCCTGAGGCAACTTTTCTATCAATTTCTTGAAGGATTCAACGCCTATACTCACGTGTACACCGACGGGTCCAAGACTGACGACAACGTCGGAGCCGGTATCTGGAGCAGAGACGGGGAGTGGAGCTCCCGCCTGCCGCGGCATACAACCATATTCTCTGCAGAAATGTTCGCAATAAGTAGAGCCATTGACATTGCAATAACAAGCAATGTCAATGATGTCGCTATAATTTCAGATTCCATGTCAGCTCTTAAAGCAATTCAAGGTGGTAATACTACCAGCAATGAGATACAGGGCAACATTATTAATAAATTACATGAGTGTGCCAAGAATATTGTGCTGGTGTGGGTGCCTGGGCATTGTAACATTTGGGGCAATGAACAGGCAGACAGATTAGCAAGAGCGACTGTGGGTCTCGGGGAGACAACCAATGTACCCTGGGAGACTCAGTCGTGTCTCTCCTTGGGGCAGACATATACATTTGGAAAGTGGCAACTTGAATGGACTAGGTTGGATCTCCACAACACCTGGAAGACTAATATAGGAAACTGGCCCTCAGCATATAGAAAGAATAGGAGGGAAGAGGTCGTTCTCGCCAGACTAAGGCTGAACTTCTTTCTGGGCCCTGGAGCCTATCGACATTCCCTATCTGTTCTCCATCATATTGACTGAGTGCAGCCAGTACGAGCCAGAGCGCCGGCAGCTGGTGATCCTAGCTGCCGAGCAAGGCTTCGTGCTGACTGTACCCAACCTATTGCAAGATAATGTCACCATAAGTGACGCAGTAATAACCTTCCTCAAGGAGACCCATCTTATCGGCATGTTATGATTGACACACGCATGAACTCTTTTTATATCTATTATATGTATGTAACCATGCCTTAAAAAATAAAAATTAAAAAAAAATAAAAATGAATAAAACAAAAATTAAAACATACAACATGAGAAACACATCACAAACCTTATCATTACATACAACACTCACATTTATCAAGCTAAACTGACACCCACCAACATATATTCAAACAAAAAGACACGGGCTACAAAAGACAAAATAAAAATAATAAAAAAAAAAAAATCACAGAGAAACTAGTCACCTGACAAGCCATTTCATCTGGTCTGTCACTAACTCACCATCATATCACTCATGCATACCATAATTCATCCCAAATAAAACAACAAGAAGAAAGAAGTAACCAAAATACCAAGAACAAGAAGAACACAAGAATAACAAGAAAAGAAGAAACAAGAACATCAGATTAGTTGTAGCAAGAAAGAAGACCAAGATTAGAAGAAGAAAGAAGACATCAGCTTCGGCCGAAATAGCCTAATGGCGAAGAGGCCAGTAATCCCCAACATCAGTCAGTCAGTCAGGGCCAGTTTTCAATTCTCTCGCTCCGCGCCACGAGTAACTGTGACGCCATGCCTCCCAAAACTTCCGGAAAGGCTGCCAAGAAGGCTGGAAAGGCCCAGAAGGCCATTGCCAAGGGTGACAAGAAGAAGAAGCGCAGGAGGAAGGAAAGCTACAGCATCTACATCTACAAGGTACTGAAGCAAGTGCACCCCGACACAGGAGTCTCCTCCAAAGCTATGTCCATCATGAACTCTTTCGTGAACGACATCTTCGAGCGCATCGCTGCCGAGGCTTCCCGCCTGGCGCACTACAACAAACGCTCCACCATTACAAGTCGGGAAATCCAGACAGCTGTCAGACTCTTGCTGCCCGGTGAACTGGCCAAGCATGCCGTGTCTGAGGGCACCAAGGCTGTCACCAAGTACACCTCTTCCAAGTAAGAGGTTACTTGTACACAACAAACACGCCATCCCACTACTACAACTTAATCGGCTCCATCGGAGCCACAGTTACATGTTAAAGAGACAGTTACCGACAGTGATATATTGAGAGGGAAATAAAAAAAAAAAAAAATTATAATAATCTGCATTCTCTATTGGCGTAGAAACCGGACTAAATCGAAACATAATAAATAAATAAATAAATTCTGCGTGGAGTACTTTTACACCCACTGCAAAGTGACATACATGGAGTGTGTTTGGGCTTCATTTCATGTTTGCAGCACGCCTATTTCATGTAAACAATTTATTTTATTTTATTGTATTTTATTGTATTTTCTTTTATTTTATTTATTTATTTACTTACTTATTCTTTATATATTTATTTGTTACTAGCTCTTGTTTGTTGCACCCACCCACCTCCCGAATTGATGACCTACTATACATTCGTGCCTGCACGAATGTTACCAACTTACCGTTAGGCGATTTGGGTAACCGAAATTAACGCTCTCCTACCACCAACCATTTCGATTGTCATGAAAATTATCTTCAGAACAGTTCTTTGGCCCTGAGAAGGGCCGAGTTATAGATGTCTGGTAGGTTTTGTTGTGCTTTTTCTTTTTCCCCAAGGAAGAGGACTTAAGCACGCTCTCCGCGGATGCGCCGGGCCAGCTGGATGTCCTTGGGCATGATGGTAACGCGCTTGGCGTGAATGGCACACAGGTTGGTGTCCTCGAAAAGACCCACCAGGTAAGCCTCAGAGGCTTCCTGCAGAGCCATGACGGCAGACGACTGGAAGCGCAGGTCAGTCTTGAAATCCTGGGCGATCTCACGCACCAGGCGCTGGAAGGGCAGCTTCCTGATGAGTAGCTCTGTGCTCTTCTGGTAACGACGGATCTCACGAAGGGCGACGGTTCCGGGCCTGTAACGATGGGGCTTCTTGACACCACCGGTGGCTGGGGCGGACTTGCGAGCTGCCTTGGTGGCAAGCTGCTTCCGTGGAGCCTTGCCTCCAGTGGACTTGCGGGCAGTCTGTTTAGTACGGGCCATCTCGACGACGAAATAGTAAATACGGGCGGCCTGGCAGGCGGGCGGGCTTATATACAGACATTCTCCACCTCAGTGGCCACCTCATTGGCCACGAGTGCCGCATGCGTCATCCGCAAGCTACGCCCCACCTCCAAGAGGGAGGGACGGCCTTGGATGAACGATACTACCGCTGCGTCCACAGCACGCCACCTACTCCCACCAAACCGTGGGCGAAGCCACACCAGGACCACCTGTAGTAGCAACCACAACAACATGACTGGACGAGGCAAAGGAGGCAAGGGACTTGGAAAGGGTGGCGCCAAGCGTCATCGTAAGGTGCTTCGTGACAACATCCAGGGTATCACCAAGCCCGCCATTCGTCGTCTAGCTCGGCGTGGAGGTGTTAAACGTATATCCGGCCTCATCTACGAGGAGACCCGCGGCGTCCTCAAGGTGTTTCTGGAGAACGTCATCCGTGACGCCGTCACCTACACCGAGCACGCAAAAAGGAAGACCGTCACCGCCATGGATGTGGTGTATGCCCTGAAACGGCAGGGCCGCACCCTTTATGGTTTTGGTGGTTAATCAACCTGATGGACGGGCGCACACCACCACCACCACCACGACCAACAAATATACGGACCTAATTTTAGGTCCACATTTAAATCGCTAAAGAGTTGGTTAGACACTGAGTAAATCGTTGAAAATATATCCAATAACATGATCCTCTCTAATTCTGGACTTGTGGTATGAGTATAGGTTGTGCGTGAACGTGTTGGAACCACTTCCTAATAATTGTCAGTCAGTCAGTCAACATTCACCTAACCTCCAGGTACCTCACCTAACTTCCTGTAGCGTCACCGAACCTCACGAAATGTAACCCAATGTAGTTTATAATCTATCCTAACATGACATAACATAACCACGCACTATATTACTTCGGTAAGAGTAATGAGTTTTAATACGCAAAGTTGCAGTTATCATTCATGCATACATACATACATACATACATACATACATAACATGCTAGTGGCAGGGGGGATTGAAGTGAATTTTAGGAGGAGAGAATAGGTGCAGTGGCTAAACAGCGCTTGCGTGAGGGACTTTAAGCAGCAACTCGCCTGGATGCAGCAGGATAGAGTCAGGTCAAGCGTCCAGTGCATGTTGGGTTCCGCCATGGTTTCTCAGTGTTTGGTCGGCTTGATTGTGTGTGTTGTTTTCTTGTTTGGAGGAAATGTCTTGGTATTCTTCTTCTTAGCTTGAAGTTGATTTTCTTCTAACTCTCCTCCTCTTGTTGTTCGTCTTCCTCGTGTCTGCTATCATTCTGTAAAGACTCTATATATGTATGTAGGTATGAGTGAGTAACAGTTGCCGGTTACAGTGATACTTCATATTCGCTGGTGTTGTACTGTATGGCTTCGGTATTTCTTAATATACAAACGGCACCGTTAGGGGATTGAGGTATTTAAAAACCAGCCTACATTACTTATATATAGAAATAAATAATGTGGCTTGGACAATAATGACGACTACTCTCTCCTACCTTCCCCAAACAAGGGCTTTTCGAAAGTATACATTGGACACAAATGACTTAGTACATCATACATTGGTGGTTTAACAAAAGCCCTCATTAGAGAAAGGTGAAGGAGCACACAGTGAACATACAGATTAATGTTTGCACGCGTAGATCATGTAAGGTGAGATGTTAAACACCAGACACGTAGTGTAGTAACTCCCTCACAGATGGCGTTATGAGGGGCCTGATGATGTAGCAGTTACCTCACAGATGGTGTTATGAGGAACTTCACATGATGATGCTGTAGCAAAACATTCACTACGTGGTGTCGTAGCATCTTGGGGACACCACGTGGTCGACATGACTCACTCATTCAAGTGGGTGAGGTGTGGTCCCAGGCCTCTCTATCGTGGAGTCTCAGGGGAAGTATAACTGGGTACCTGGGACCTCACTGTGTGAAGGTGGTTAGCTAGCTTGGGTAAGACTCAACTGCCGAGTTGTTTTTCACTGAGTTAAGCACTGTTCACCACTATTCATCACTGGTTCCATTCCTTTGCCAAATGAGATAGTACCTTATGGCAAGAACTTGTTGATAGTCCGGTGGGGAGGAGGGTTCAGGGGAGTGAGTTGGTATGGGCCAACATATAAATAATAATAATAATAATAATAATTAACGGTTTATTGAAAGAGCTTGGCAGCCAGAAGGCTGAAAATATACAGTTACATATTTGGGGAATGGGTTACGAATTACAAATAATATACAAGTAACATGAGTGACACAAATAAAACATATAATAACTAGCTGGGGAAAAGCTCAAACTACAGTTCATTTCAACATAGTGACAGTGCAAGGAGTAGTGTTTACTGGGAGTGAGTACACTGATTTATTACAAGTTATCGATAATTTTTACAATGGTTGGGACTGGGCTGTTCTTATAGCGATCAGTTCGTGCACGTATGGGCTGGGCTGGATGCGGTTGTGGTGTCGAAGAGCAATTCTCGGACTAGGGATCTCAGGTGGTAGTAGGAGCCGGTGTCGGGGATGGTGTAGAAGCTTCTTACCAAATTTGCAGATGAGGTCGTGGTGATGGTCAGTGAGAGTCTAAAGGGTCAGTGTGTTGAGCGCTTCTTGATATGTGGAGTAGGAAGGGTAGAGAATAATCTTGCATGGCCTCTTTTGCACTTTTTCGAGGTGTTTACGTTGTGTGGCATTTAGGGAGGAAGACCAGGTGGAGGAGGCATAGGTGAGCTTGGGAAGTATGAATGTTGTGTAAACACTGAGGAGCTCGTGTGCAGGACCACCGAGGGACTTGAGTCGGCGTAGGAGGTGGAGACGGAAACTGGAGGATTTGATAACTTCACTGACGTGTGGTTTCTAATTTAGTTTGTTGTCTATATGTATGTGTGTGTGTGTGTGTGTGTGTGTGTGTGTGTGTGTGTGTGTGTGTATACTACTGTACTTTTTAGATCCTCCTACGCAACCTAACCTATTATAGTTAAGTATAGTAGGCTATACACTATTTTGTTAGTATGTGTTATAAAATGAAATTGCATGTTATTATTATTAATATTATTATTATTAATATTATTATTATTATTATTATTATTATTATTAGTAGTAGTAGTAGTATTATTATTATTATTATTGTTATTATTATTACATGCTAATATAATACTAAGTTGCCCGCCAGATTTCCTCAGAGATGGGAGGAGCACATTGGCGTCGGTGTTGTTTATACTCCGCCCGATTACTGATTCCTATTCACCGAGCCAGAGCTGGCGGGCGGCGTGTTATGTGCCACGTTTTGTTTCCCATTGGGCGTACCGCTCAGCTGGGGAGTAGGAGATTTCATAAAAAGAAAGTTTGAGTGGAGAGCACACCTTTTCCTTCACATACAGTTATCTTAGACCATCTACTAGTATAATAGTTTGCACAAAAATACTCTACACTCTTTCTAGGTTGTTGCTATTTTTTTTTTTTTTTTTTTTGACTTCTCATCAGATTGTGCATTCAACTAATATACACTATTAGTGTGTTTATTATTATGTTTTATAGTATTATTTCGTATAATATTGGGTAACACAATTAGAGTCACTAGTATAGTATATTATTGGGGTTTATAGCAGTTTGTGGTCTAATAGTATCATGTTTTATGAGTGGTGTTCTATGTAGTGATGATTAGGCAATAAAATATGCTTTGGGGGTTTATAGCAGTTTTTGTGGTCTACTAGTATCATGCTTTATGGGTGGTGTTCTATGTAGTGATGATTAGGCCATAAAATATGCTTTTGGTTTATTGCTAACAAAATATACTTTGCTCTACCGCTGTAGTGCAAAACATGGTGAAACTTACATACACCGTTAATAAAGTATTGATGGAAGAAGAAGAAGAAGAAGAAGAAGAAGAAGAAGAAGAAGAAGAAGAAGAAGAAGAAGAAGAAGAAGTAAGAGGAAGAATTGTGGAGGGAATGAACAGTGAGACAATGTAAAGCCTCCGGGATGGCGGCAGCGTTTCTGTTATTAATATATAATAAGACAATAGGAAAATATGTTGTTGTCTCTACCTGTATTATTACCTTTGCGATAGCATGGTTCAATTTTGGGAGGACATAGGAAGGAGCAGGAGGTTAGGAAGGAGCAGGAGGTTAGGAAGGGATTTGTAGTGGGAGAGATAGTGTCTGTGATCCTCGGGTCACCACTCCTCGGATTGTGTCAGTTCAAGTTTAGAAGCTCCAACAACTTTCCCTGAATACGAATTGGCAACCTTTCGATTTACAACAGGTACCTACTTACTGCTACAGTAGGTAGGTGAACAGGGACCAAGGGGGCTAGGAAGAGTGTCCAAGCAACTTGCTCCTGCCTGCCTGTGTGATGTAGTCGTGGCCAGAATTAGGTTAGGATACAGACACATCTGGCTAGTTAGTAACGCTGTACCCATACCGGAACACTCAGCATGTAAACTTGGTGATACACCTTTAAAGCACTACTATATTATTGAATGTGACACTGTCAAAGACTTCAGGCCACCTCACTTATTGTATCTTGAACTATGTCATTACTTCATTGAGGACATTACATTCTTGCTGTTTATCCCAAATTGGCTAGCTTGCCCACACTGATTAGTCTACAATTACAATATGACTCCAATGTATGCTGCTGGTAAATGTGTACTGTCAATGAACCAGAGTGAAAATAAGGTCGCCTCCCTTGCTGCTGCTGCTGCTTCTTGCGCCCTTCTAAGTCCCGTTTAAGTCCCCCACCCCAGGCCCCCGCAGTACCCCTTCACATCTACACCATTCAAAAACATTTTCACTCTATTTCCACAATACTATGCTAATTACACGTAAAATAGAGTGTTATCCTGCAAAACGTTGATGTCGTATATTTCTCTCTTTAAGTGATATCCTGTGGCTCCGAAAGGAGCCTGTTTGGTTAGGTTGTCTTGTGTGAACGAACCTTGGGTTCTTATTTCTTCTCTGTCTTCTTGGGGAGGAGCACAGCTTGGATGTTAGGAAGGACACCCCCTTGGGCAATGGTGACTCAAGACAGGAGCTTGTTCAGCTCCTCGTCATTGCGAATGGCAAGCTGAAGATGACGCGGGATAATGCGGGTCTTCTTGTTGTCGCGGGCGGCGTTACCGGCCAGCTCGAGCACTTCTGCTGCCAGGTACTCCATGACGGCTGCAAGGTACACAGGTGCACCTGCACCAACACGCTCAGCATAGTTGCCTTTACGCAAGAGACGGTGGATCCTACCCCCGGGGAACTGGAGTCCGGCCCTGCTAGAACGGGACTTTGACTTGCCCTTCACCTTGCCTCCCTTGCCGCGTCCTGACATGTTGCTGCTGCTGCTTTTCGTGATAGGAGTTAAATTTCCGCCCGCCACCTTGGTCTTTTATACCAAGCTCAGGATCAGGCCAGGTGGCCGTCTCGCGGACCCAACCAATGTAAGAGAGCCGTAGCTGCAGCCAGTCTGATCCTGAGCGGCCCGCTCGGTATATAAGGAAAAGTTAGTCGGGCCAGTTTTCAATTCTCTCGCTCCGCGCCACGAGTAACTGTGCCGCCATGCCTCCCAAAACTTCCGGAAAGGCTGCCAAGAAGGCTGGAAAGGCCCAGAAGGCCATTGCCAAGGGTGACAAGAAGAAGAAGCGCAGGAGGAAGGAAAGCTACAGCATCTACACCTACAAGGTACTGAAGCAAGTGCACCCCGACACAGGAGTCTCCTCCAAAGCTATGTCCATCATGAACTCTTTCGTGAACGACATCTTCGAGCGCATCGCTGCCGAGGCTTCCCGCCTGGCGCACTACAACAAACGCTCCACCATTACAAGTCGGGAAATCCAGACAGCTGTCCGACTCTTGCTGCCCGGTGAACTGGCCAAGCATGCCGTGTCTGAGAAGGCACCAAAGGCTGTCACCAAGTACCTCTTCCAGTAAGGGAGTTGCTTGTGCTAACCGCCATCCCTGCTACAGCAAATCGGCTCATCAGTACAGTTATGTTAAAGAGACAAATTTCTGCGACGGTGATGTATTGAGGAAATAATAAAAATTATAATAATCTGCATTCTCGATTGGCGTAGAAACCGGACTAAATCGAAACATAATAAATAAATAAATAAATTCTGCGTGGAGTGACATACATGGAGTGTGTTTGGGCTTCATTTCATGTTTGCAGCACGCCTAATTCATGTAAACAATTTATTTTATTTTATTGTATTTTATTGTATTTTCTTTTATTTTATTTATTTATTTACTTACTTATTCTTTATACATTTATTTGTTACTAGCTCTTGTTTGTTGCACCCACCCACCTCCCGAATTGATGACCTACTATACATTCGTGCCTACTGAATACCGTTAGGCGATTTGGGTAATAACCAAAATTAACGCTCTCCACCACCACCAACCATTTCGATTGTCATAGAAAATTATCTTCCAGAACAGTTCACTTTGGCCTAAGAGGCCGGAGTTACTCTAGATATCTGGTAGGTTTTTTGTTTCTTAACTTTTTCTTTTCCCCAAGGAGAGGGACTTAAGCCACGCTCTCAGCAGATCGCAGACAACTGGATGTCCTTAGGCATGATGGTAACGCGCTTGGCGTGAATGGCACACAGGTGGGTGTCCTCGAAAAGACCCACCAGGTAAGCCTCAGAGGCTGCCTGCAGAGCCATGACGGCAGACGACTGGAAGCGCAGGTCAGTCTTGAAATCCTGGGCGATCTCACGCACCAGGCGCTGGAAGGGCAGCTTCCTGATGAGTAGCTCTGTGCTCTTCTGGTAACGACGGATCTCACGAAGGGCGACGGTTCCGGGCCTGTAACGATGGGGCTTCTTGACACCACCGGTGGCTGGGGCGGACTTGCGAGCTGCCTTGGTGGCAAGCTGCTTCCGTGGAGCCTTGCCTCCAGTGGACTTGCGGGCAGTCTGTTTAGTACGAGCCATCTCGACGACGAAATAGTAAATACGGGCGGCCTGGCAGGCGGGCGGGCTTATATACAGACATTCTCCACCTCAGTGGCCACCTCATTGGCCACGAGTGCCGCATGCGTCATCCGCAAGCTACGCCCCACCTCCAAGAGGGAGGGACGGCCTTGGATGAACGATACTACCGCTGCGTCCACAGCACGCCACCTACTCCCACCAAACCGTGGGCGAAGCCAGACACTCTCTCTCCCTCACCATGAACGGATACGAGTTTGTTAACGTGGCGCGGATACGTCCGGACACGCCGACCTGCCCCAAGAAACTAAACCTCCTAGTTCTCCAGAAGTTTTTCGAAGCTAATGGGATCGTGGGGGTCACCAAGGTAGAACGCCTAAAGCTCCATGGTGACATCAAGATCACCTTCGCCGAGATGGGCATGCCCGCTCAACTCGCGGAGATCCCAGACATCAACGGCATTCCTTTTAAAATGTTTGCCTTCATGTGGGACAACTTGAAGCTGGGTGTAATCTCCACGCCGAAATTGCCCACATGGACAAAGCAGAGCTGAGTGAGCTCCTCAAGGAGCAGCAGCTCCAAGTTGTGAAGAAGCTGTCCGACACCACTGCCCTCATCGGACACCACTCCACCCTACCCAAGGAAGCTCAACTGGCGTGGGTAACTATGCCAGTCAAGCCCTACTGCAGACCGAAACGGTGTTACAAATGCCAGCACTATGGACACACTGTAAACAAGTGTGAGGCGCAGGAAGACACCTGCTCCATGTGTGGCAACCCTGGACACCGCTACACGGCCTGCCCCAACACAGAGAAAAAATGCGTTGCCTGTGGTGGCCCACACTCCTCCGCCGACCGGACCTGCCCCAGATGGAAGGAGGAATGCAGGGTAGCCAAGGCTCGTCTTGAGAAAAAACTGAGCTACAAAGAGGCCCTCCTTGCTGTACGCTCCCAAGAAAAAAAAAAACCAGCAGTAAAGAAAAACCAAGAAAAGAAAACTCAACAGAAGCAGCCCACCACACAGAACCAAGAACACCACGTGGCCCGTGGTGCTGAAGCCCACGCGGCCAGTGGTGCTGAAGCCCACGTGGTCAACCTCTCCCTCTCTGAATTCTTCCACACCTATGAGGACTTAAAATACGAAGAAGACGAACAAGAAGACCCAAACACAAACGAATGGACAATTCAAGAGAGCAAGAAGAGAAGGAGAGAAAGAAGAAAATCGACATCAAGCTAAGAAGACCAAGACATCCCCTCCACACAAGAAACCAAAACACAATCAAGCCGACCAAGCACTGAACATCCATTGCCCAACCCAACACGCACCTGACGCCTGACCTGACGCTTGACCTGACGCTTGACCTGACGCTAGCCTGGCCTTGTCTTGTCGCCTCCCTGCCGCATCCAGCCGGGTTGTTGCTGCTGCCCCCATCTTATAATCCCTCACGCAAGCGGTGTTTAGCCACTGCATCTGTTCTCTCCTCCTAAAATTCACTTCAATCCTCCCTTTATTCTTCTCCTGAACCTCCTTCCCCCCTGTCACTAGCATTTTTCTTCTTCTTCTTCGCGATTACATATTGGAGCCAGGACCACCTGAAGTAGCAACCACAACAACATGACTGGACGAGGCAAAGGAGGCAAGGGACTTGGAAAGGGTGGCGCCAAGCGTCATCGTAAGGTGCTTCGTGACAACATCCAGGGTATCACCAAGCCCGCCATTCGTCGTCTAGCTCGGCGTGGAGGTGTTAAACGTATATCCGGCCTCATCTATGAGGAGACCCGCGGCGTCCTCAAGGTGTTTCTGGAGAACGTCATCCGTGATGCCGTCACCTACACCGAGCACGCAAAAAGGAAGACCGTCACCGCCATGGATGTGGTGTATGCCCTGAAACGGCAAGGCCGCACCCTTTATGGTTTTGGTGGTTAATCAACCTGATGGACGGGCGCACACCACCACCACCACCACGACAAACAAATATACGGACCTAATTTTAGGTCCACATTTAAATCGCTAAAGAGTTGGTTAGACACTGAGTAAATCTTTGAAAATATATCCAATAACATGATCCTCTCTAATTCTGGACTTGTGGTATGAGTATAGGTTGTGTGTGAACGTGTTGGAACCACTTCCTAATAATTGTCAGTCAGTCAGTCAACATTCACCTAACCTCCAGGTACCTCACCTAACTTCCTGTAGCGTCACCGAACCTCACGAAATGTAACCCAATGTAGTTTATAATCTATCCTAACATGACATAACATAACCACGCACTATATTACTTCGGTAAGAGTAATGCGTTTTAATACACAAAGTTGCAGTTATCATTCATTCATACATACATACATACATACATACATACATACATAACATGCTAGTGGCAGGGGGGGATTGAAGTGAATTTTAGGAGGATAGAATAGGTGCAGTGGCTAAACAGCGCTTGCGTGAGGGACTTTAAGCAGCAACTCGCCTGGATGCGGCAGGATAGAGTCAGGTCAAGCGTCCTGTGCATGTTGGGTTCCGCCATGGTTTCTCAGTGTTTGGTCGGCTTGATTGTGTGTGTGTTGTTTTTTTGTTTGGAGGAAATGTCTTGGTATTCTTCTTCTTAGCTTGAAGTTGATTTTCTTCTAACTCTTCTCCTCTTGTTGTTCGTCTTCCCCGTGTCTGCTATCATTCTGTAAAGACTCTATATATGTATGTAGGTATGAGTGAGTAACAGTTGCCGGTTACAGTGATACTTCATATTCGTTGGTGTTGTACTGTATGGCTTCGGTATTTCTTAATATACAAACGGCACCGTTAGGGGATTGAGGTATTTAAAAACCAGCCTACATTACTTATATATAGAAATAAATAATGTGGCTTGGACAATAATGACGACTACTCTCTCCTACCTAACCCAAACAAGGGCTTTTCGAAAGTATACATTGGACACAATTGACTTAGTACATACATTGGTGGTTTAACAAAAGCCCTCATTAGAGAAAGGTGAAGGAGCACACAGTGAACATACAGATTAATGTTTGCACGCACAGATCATGTAAGGTGAGGTGTTGAACACCAGACACGTAGTGTAGTAACTCCCTCACAGATGGCGTTATGAGGGGCCTGAGGATGTAGCAGTTACCTCACAGATGGTGTTATGAGGAACTTCACATGATGATGCTGTAGCAAAACATTCACTACGTGGTGTCGTAGCATCTTGGGGACACCACGTGGTCCACATGACTCACTCATTCAAGTGGGTGAGGTGTGGTCCCAGGCCTCTCTATCGTGGAGTCTCAGGGGAAGTATAACCGGGTACCTGGGACCTCACTGTGTGAAGGTGGTTAGCTAGCTTGGGTAAGACTCAACTGCCGAGTTGTTTTTCACTGAGTTAAGCACTGTTCACCACTATTCATCACTGGTTCCATTCCTTTGCTAAATGAGATAGTACCTTATGGCAAGAACTTGTTGATAGTCCGGTGGGGAGGAGGGTTCAGGGGAGTGAGTTGGTATCGGCCAACATATAAATAATAATAATAATAATAATTATTTATTAGTGTCGGCAGCCAGAAGGTCAGAAAAGAAGAAAATATTTAAATGGGTTACGAATTACAAATAATATACAAGTAAACACATAATAAGACATATAATAACTATTGGGGAAAAGCTCAACTACAGTTCATTTCAACATAGTGATGTGCAAGGAGTAGTGTTTACTGGGAGTTGCTACACCGATTTATTAGCAGCGCCCGATAATTTTACAATGGCTAAATTGGGCTGTTTATAGCGATCAGCCCAGCAAATGCAGGGCTGGATGCGGTCAGGCTCGAAGACACCCGACCAGGATCTCAGATGCATAGTAGGAGCTGGTGAAGTTTTTACCACCTGGCAGGATGAGGTCAAGATGGCTTCAGTGAGAGTCTAAAGGGTCGGTCAGTGTGTTGAGCGCTTCTTGATATGTGGAGTAGGAAGGGTAGAGAATAATCTTGCATGGCCTCTTTTGCACTTTTTCTAGGTGTTTACGTTGTGTGGCATTTAGGGAGGAAGACCAGGTGGAGGAGGCATAGGTGAGCTTGGGAAGTATGAATGTTGTGTAAACACTGAGGAGCTCGTGTGCAGGAACACCGAGGGACTTGAGTCGGCGTAGGAGGTGGAGACAGAAACTGGAGGATTTTATAACTTCACTGACGTGTGGTTTCTAATTTAGTTTGTTGTCTATATGTATGTGTGTGTGTGTGTGTGTGTATATACTACTGTACTTTTTAGATCCTCCTACGCAACCTAACCTATTATAGTTAAGTATAGTAGGCTATACACTATTTTGTTAGTATGTGTTATAAAATGAAATTGCATGTTATTATTATACACACATACACAAGAAGCAGGCAGTCATTATTATGTCATACATACATTACATGCTAATATAATACTAAGTTGCCCGCCAGATTTCCTCAGAGATGGGAGGAGCACATTGGCGGCGGTGTTGTTTATACTCCGCCCGATTACTGATTCCTATTCACCGAGCCAGAGCTGGCGGGCGGCGTGTTATGTGCCACGTTTTGTTTCCCATTGGGCGTACCGCTCAGCTGGGGAGTAGGAGATTTCATAAAAAGAAAGTTTGAGTGGAGAGCACACCTATTCCTTCACATACAGTTATCTTAGACCATCTACTAGTATAATAGTTTGCACAAAAATACTCTACACTCTTTCTAGGTTATTGTTATGTTGTTTTTTTTTTTTTGACTTCTCATCAGATTGTGCATTCAACTAATATACACTATTAGTGTGTTTATTATTATGTTTTATAGTATTATTTCGTATAATATTGGGTAACACAATTATAGTCACTAGTATAGTATATTATTGGGGGTTTATAGCAGTTTGTGGTCTAATAGTATCATGCTTTATGAGTGGTGTTCTATGTAGTGATGATTAGGCAATAAAATATGCTTTGGGTGTTTATAGCAGTTTTTGTGGTCTACTAGTATCATGCTTTATGGGTGGTGTTCTATGTAGTGATGATTAGGCCATAAAATATGCTTTTGGTTTATTGCTAACAAAATATACTTTGCTCTACCGCTGTCGTGCAAAACATGGTGAAACTTACATACACCGTTAATAAAGTATTCATGGAAGAAGAAGAAGAAGAAGAAGAAGAAGAAGAAGAAGTACGAGGAAGAATTGTGGAGGGAATGAACAGTGAGACAATGTAAAGCCTCCGGGATGGCGGCAGCGTTTCTGTTATTAATATATAATAAGACAATAGGAAAATATGTTGTTGTCTCTACCTGTATGATTACCTTTGCGATAGCATGGTTCAATTTTGGGAGGACATAGGAAGGAGCAGGAGGTTAGGAAGGGATTTGTAGTGGGAGAGATAGTGTCTGTGATCCTCGGGTCACCACTCCTCGGATTGTGTCAGTTCAAGTTTAGAAGCTCCAACAACTTTCCCTGAATACGAATTGGCAACCTTTCGATTTACAACAGGTACCTACTTACTGCTACAGTAGGTAGGTGAACAGGGACCAAGGGGGCTAGGAAGAGTGTCCAAACAACTTGCCTGTGTGATGTAGTCGTGGCCAGAATTAGGTTAGGATACAGACACATCTGGCTAGTTAGTAACGCTGTACCCATACCGGAACACTCAGCATGTAAACTTGGTGATACACCTTTAAAGCACTATATTATTGAATGGGACACTGTCATCAAAGACTTCAGGCCACCTCACTTATTGTATCTTGAACTATGTCATTACTTCATTGAGGACATTACATTCTTGCTCTTTATCCCAAAGTTTCTAGCCCACACACTGATTAGTCAACAGTTAGAATATGACTCCAATGTATGCTGCTGGTAAATGTGTACTGTCAATGAACCAGACTGAAAATAAGGTCGCCTCCCTGGCTGCTGCTGCTGCTTCTTGCGCCCTTCTAAGTCCCGTTTAAGTCCCCCACCCCCGGCCCCCGCAGTACCCCTTCACATCTACAACATTCAAAAACAATTTACACCACTCCAGCACAGAGAGTGTTGATTCCAAAACGTTTACGCCCATATTTCTTTAAGTGATATCCTGTGGCTCCGAAAGGAGCCTGTTTGGTTAGGTTGTCTTGTGTGAACGAACCTTGGGTTCTTATTTCTTCTCTGTCTTCTTGGGGAGGAGCACAGCTTGGATGTTAGGAAGGACACCCCCTTGGGCAATGGTGACTCCAGACAGGAGCTTGTTCAGCGCCTCGTCATTGCGAATGGCAAGCTGAAGATGACGTGGGATAATGCGGGTCTTCTTGTTGTCGCGGGCGGCGTTACCGGCCAGCTCGAGCACTTCTGCTGCCAGGTACTCCATGACGGCTGCAAGGTACACAGGGGCACCTGCACCAACGCGCTCAGCATAGTTGCCCTTACGCAAGAGACGGTGGATTCTACCCACGGGGAACTGGAGTCCGGCCCTGCTAGAACGGGACTTTGACTTGCCCTTCACTTTGCCTCCCTTGCCGCGTCCTGACATGTTGCTGCTGCTGCTTTTCGTGATAGGAGTTAAATTTCCGCCCGCCACCTTGGTCTTTTATACCAAGCTCAGGATCAGGCCAGGTGGCTGTCTCGCGGACCCAACCAATGTAAGAGAGCCGTAGCTGCAGCCAGTCTGATCCTGAGCGGCCCGCTCGGTATATAAGGAAAAGTTAGTCGGGCCAGTTTTCAATTCTCTCGCTCCGCGCCACGAGTAACTGTGCCGCCATGCCTCCCAAAACTTCCGGAAAGGCTGCCAAGAAGGCTGGAAAGGCCTAGAAGGCCATTGCCAAGGGTGACAAGAAGAAGAAGCGCAGGAGGAAGGAAAGCTACAGCATCTACATCTACAAGGTACTGAAGCAAGTGCACCCCGACACAGGAGTCTCCTCCAAAGCTATGTCCATCATGAACTCTTTCGTGAACGACATCTTCGAGCGCATCGCTGCCGAGGCTTCCCGCCTGGCGCACTACAACAAACGCTTCACCATTACAAGTCGGGAAATCCAGACAGCTGTCCGACTCTTGCTGCCCGGTGAACTGGCCAAGCATGCCGTGTCTGAGGGCACCAAGGCTGTCACCAAGTACACCTCTTCCAAGTAAGAGGTTACTTGTGCACAACAAACACGCCATCCCACTACTACAACTTAATCGGCTCCATCGGAGCCACAGTTACATGTTAAAGAGACAGTTACCGACAGTGATATATTGAGAGGGAAATAAAAAAATAAAATTATAATAATCTGCATTCTCTATTGGCGTAGAAACAGGACTAAATCGAAACATAATAAATAAATAAATAAATTCTGCGTGGAGTACTTTTACACCCACTGCAAAGTGACATACATGGAGTGTGTTTGGGCTTCATTTCTTGTTTGCAGCATGCCTATTTCATGTAAAAAAAAATTTTATTTTATTTTATTGTATGTTCTTTTATTTTATTTATTTCTTTACTTACTTATTCTTTATATATTTATTTGTTACTAGCTCTTGTTTGTTGCACCCACCCACCTCCCGAATTGATGACCTACTATACAATCGTACCTCCATGAATGTTACCAACTTACCGTTAGGCGATTTGGGTAACCGAAATTAACGCTCTCCGACCACCAACCATTTCGATTGTCATGAAAATTATCTTCAGAACAGTTCTTTGGCCCTGAGAAGGGCCGAGTTATAGATGTCTGGTAGGTTTTGTTGTGCTTTTTGTTTTTCCCCAAGGAAGAGGACTTAAGCACGCTCTCCGCGGATGCGCCGGGCCAGCTGGATGTCCTTGGGCATGATGGTAACGCGCTTGGCGTGAATGGCACACAGGTTGGTGTCCTCGAAAAGACCCACCAGGTAAGCCTCAGAGGCTTCCTGCAGAGCCATGACGGCAGACGACTGGAAGCGCAGGTCAGTCATGAAATCCTGGGCGATCTCACGCACCAGGCGCTGGAAGGGCAGCTTCCTGATGAGTAGCTCTGTGCTCTTCTGGTAACGACGGATCTCACGAAGGGCGACGGTTCCGGGCCTGTAACGATGGGGCTGCTTGACACCACCGGTGGCTGGGGCGGACTTGCGAGCTGCCTTGGTGGCAAGCTGCTTCCGTGGAGCCTTGCCTCCAGTGGACTTGCGGGCAGTCTGTTTAGTACGGGCCATCTCGACGACGAAATAGTCAATACGGGCGGCCCGGCAGGCGGGCGGGCTTATATACAGACATTCTCCACCTCAGTGGCCACCTCATTGGCCACGAGTGCCGCATGCGTCATCCGCAAGCTACGCCCCACCTCCAAGAGGGAGGGACGGCCTTGGATGAACGATACTACCGCTGCGTCCACAGCACGCCACCTACTCCCACCAAACCGTGGGCGAAGCCATCACACTCTCTCTCCCTCACCATGAACGGATACGAGTTTGTTAACGTGGCGCGGATACGTCCGGACACGCCGACCCGCCCCAAGAAACTAAACCTCCTAGTTCTCCAGAAGTTTTTCGAAGCTAATGGGATCGTGGGGGTCACCAAGGTGGAGCGTCTAAAGCTCCATGGTGACATCAAGATCACCTTCGCCGAGAAGGGCATGCTCGCTCAACTCGCGGAGATCCAAGACATCAACGGCATTCCTTTTAAAATGTTTGCCTTCATGTGGGACAACTTGAAGCTGGGTGTAATCTCCCACGCCGAAATTGCCCACATGGACAAAGCAGAGCTGAGTGAGCTCCTCAAGGAGCAGCAGCTCCAAGTTGTGAAGAAGCTGTCCGACACCACTGCCCTCATCGGACACCACTCCACCCTACCCAAGGAAGCTCAACTGGCGTGGGTAACTGTGCCAGTCAAGCCCTACTGCAGACCGAAACGGTGTTACAAATGCCAGCACTATGGACACATTGTAAACAAGTGTGAGGCGCAGGAAGACACCTGCTCCATGTGTGGCAGCCCTGGACACCGCTACACGGCCTGCCCCAACACAGAGAAAAAATGCGTTGCCTGTGGTGGCCCACACTCCTCCGCCGACCGGACCTGCCCCAGATGGAAGGAGGAATGTAGGGTAGCCAAGGCTCGCCTTGAGAAAAAACTGAGCTACAAAGAGGCC
>NW_024730116.1:0-7177 GCF_018991925.1 Homarus americanus | reverse complement strand
ATATTCATGTGAGTGCTGGAGCAGGATATTCAACACTGGGTAGTGTGTTAATTATCATAGGAAAGCTTTTTCATCAGGGAGTGCATTTTATAATCTTAATTAAGGGGTTCATCAGTAAGGCCAAGTAGACCAAGATGACCAGCATCTGAGAGACCACAAGCCCAAGATATTTGGGGAAAGAAACAATGAATATGGAAGGTGACACTGAAGATCCCCCTCAAGGTTCACAGTGCCATGAAGATTTTAAAAGAGACTGTCTTGTAAAGCATGTGGGAGATCACCCATCAGAGACACTTTTTAACACAGGAGAGAAGTTCCAGTGTTCAGAATGTTCTAGATCATTTACTAAAAAATCTGGTTTATTACAACATATGAGGGTTCACACAGGAGAGAAGTTCCAGTGTTTAGAATGTTCTAGATCATTTCCTAAAAAATCTGGTTTAGTACAACATATGAGGGTTCACACAGGAGAGATGTTACAGTGTTCAGAATGTACTAGTTCATTTCCTAAAAAATCTGGTTTAGTACAACATATGAGGGTTCACACAGGAGAGATGTTACAGTGTTCAGAATGTACTAGTTCATATACTCAGAAATCTCATTTAGTACAACATATGAGGGTTCACACAGGAGAGATGTTCCAGTGTTCAGAATGTACTAGTTCATTTACTTATAAATCTAGTTTAGTACAACATATGAGGGTTCACACAGGAGAGATGTTCCTGTGTTCAGAATGTACTAGTTCATTTACTTATAAATCTAGTTTAGTACAACATATGAGGGTTCACACAGGAGAGAAGTTCCAGTGTTCAGAATGTTCTAGATCATTTACTTATAAATCTAGTTTACTTCAACATATGAGGGCTCACACAGGAGAGAAGTTCCAGTGTTCAGAATGTACTAGTTCATTTACTTATAAATCTAAATTAGTTGAACATATGAGGGTTCACACAGGAGAGAAGTTCCAGTGTTCAGAATGTACTAGTTCATTTACTTATAAATCTAAATTAGTTGAACATATGAGGGTTCACACAGGAGAGATGTTCCAGTGTTCAGAATGTACTAGTTCATTTACTAATAAATCTAAATTAGTTGAACATATGAGGGTTCACACAGGAGAGAAGTTCCAGTGTTCAGAATGTACTAGTTCATTTACTTATAAATCTAATTTAGTACAACATATGAGGGTTCACACAGGAGAGAAGTTCCAGTGTTCAGAATGTACTAGTTCATTTACTTATAAATCTAGTTTAGTACAACATATGAGGGTTCACACAGAAGAGAAGTTCCAGTGTTCAAAATGTACTAGTTCATTTACTTATAAATCTAGTTTAGTACAACATATGAGGGTTCACACAGGAGAGAAGTTCCAGTGTTCAGAATGTTCTAGATCATTTTCTAAAAAATCTAGTTTACTTCAACATATGAGGGTTCACACAGAAGAGAAGTTACAGTGTTCAAAATGTACTAGTTCATTTACTAATAAATATAAATTAGTTGAACATATGAGGGTTCACACAGGAGAGATGTTACAGTATTCCGAATGTACTAGTTCATTTACTTATAAATCTAAATTAGTTGAACATATGAGGGTTCACACAGAAGGGAAGTTCCAGTGTTCAAAATGTACTAGTTCATTTACTAATAAATATAAATTAGTTGAACATATGAGGGTTCACACAGGAGACACACCATATCATAGTACAAAATGCAATAAATCCTTCACACAGAAGTGCCGTATGGTAAGGCACATAAGAGTTCATACAAGAGAAAAATTTCAGTGTTGTGATTGTCAAAAATGTTTTCCCAGTAGAGTGAGTCTCACAAGGCATAGTAGAACTCATCTGACTTCTTACAGTAAAGTTCATGCAAAAGATAATAAATGCCACAAAAAATATGATAATAAACAAAGGCTGAAAAAATGTTGTGAGGAGAAGTCAGGGAGTGGTAGGAGACTCACCCAGAGGAACCACCACCTTGGTGCTCTCGGGAGCAACACAACAGAAAAACGAGCGGGCAATGACCTGAACAGTCCAGAGCCGAGTCACAATAATTGTCGGGAACTGCCCACTTCCTCTCATAGTGAAGATGAGTATAGCCTCTCTTACCAGTGTAAGACAAAGGCTGTGTGTAAACTAGCAGATAATGACCTTGTAGTGAGTAGATCAACACATTTCATAGACTGGTCAGGTCATGGAGTTAAAGATGAACCTGTTGATGGTCAACCTTCAATCTTAAGTATATCAGAAGATCCACTTCAATCTGAGATGGTTCCTCCATCTTCTATAAAATTAGAGAGCCTTAAGGAGGAATTTGAGTTTCTTGAGGAAGAATTGTGAAACCTTGTTAACATTTTGTGTGTAATGCAAGCTTGTGTATGTTTATATTAATAAATATATACTGAGAACCCAACTGTTTATCCTCACAATGTATATAATAAAAGCAGTGGGCAGCAACTTGATAAACAATTCCACTGTAGATCTTATACCTTTATGTACTGCCAGATTACTTTTACCCCTTCGGTGTTGAACTAAAATGGTTTAGTTTACCGTAAATTGAAGAATAAAGATAAACAAGTGATAACATATCCTGAGAACATTGTGGACTTGTTGAAATATTAATTTGAGAAACTTGAATTTCAGTGCATATCATTGTTTTCTCATTTTGACTGTCGGTCACATTATTAAACAACAAATATAAGATAATTGGTGGAAGTCTAAAGATATACCGTATATCTTGGCTTATAAGATGGAATTTGAACATTAAAAAAACCTGCCCAAAGTTAGGGGGTCGTCTAAACCACCAAGTGTAAAATTCTTACCTCTTAAATATTGTGGTTTAGCGTGTCAAGAGTGGTGATGGAAACATCGTAAGCCACTCGCAAGGTCTTACCACTAATTATTTTATACTGAAACTTACGTTTGGCAAGCTGGATTCAAATTAAGATTACCGGTATATTAAAATAATAAAAATGTATTATAAACCTGTCTAACATACCATAAAAGAGAATTATACCCCTGTAATAAACACAGCTATCATCACACACCCCTCCCCACACCCCCCCCCCATTTGCCAGTGAGGAGACAAGAAAGGGAAAGTGACCGTTAGATTGGGCTATTTTTAGCCTTGGAGGTGGTCAGTAATGCATATCAGTATATTTACTGATAATAATACTTAAAATTTATTTTTTTACAAGGAATATTCAGTAAATGACTGCATTAATTCTTGAAACTACTGACAGTTAAATACAGACGCTTAAGTGACGTCACTAGTGTTTACACTACACCAGCTGGTAACATTTGATGCCATTACTTGAAGTGAATTGGCCTTATTTAAAGTAACTAACCATAAATAAATACAAAAGGTAAAAAAAAGATCAAAAGTGAGATATAATATACAGGTTGTACCTCTCTAGTCCGGCATTCTGTGGTCCGGAACGATTTTAGTTTGTCCAATAGGTAGATAGGCAGATTTTTTATTTTTTTTATTTTTTTTGCTTCTCTGAATTATTATTATTATTACAGGAGTATTAAATTTTTGCCCCTCAGGCCCCAATGCGGGCCAGTGACCTATGCCCGGGTGGGCTAATCCCCTTAAAAAAAAAAAAAGCCCCGGGAAATTAAGTTTTGTTTACATACGGCAGTTCGGCTGCACTCAATCTCTCTCTCTGCTTGCCTATCCCAGCCGTTACCAACGCCTCTTCCCTCCCAGACCAGATATCCCTCCTCCTAGTCACAGGCCTGGCATTTGACATTATTAGGGACCTGCCACTCTTTGCCATAAACAGATAAAATGTACCGGGAACTTTCCCCCCACACACTCATCATTCTCTCACTTTATGCAACTTGACAAAACCTATGACCCTTCAGGCTTTTACGCCCTTAATGTACGAGTCATAAAGGCAAGTATGAACTTTTCATACTTCCCTGTTGGGCGCTGTAAACGCTTCTGCGCTTCACCTTGCACAGGATGTAAGGGGGTGCCCAATAAACTAGCCCCCTCGGGGGCAAATCTGAAATCTGAATCTGCTTGTCTATACAGAGTACAACATTTAACCCTTCAATATATATGAGCAGTAAATAAGTGTTGCTTTCATATTCTTATGTAGAGTAATGACGATATATTTTCACATGTGCGCACTTACATACGAGCAGTCTCACTTTTTTTTTACCATTAATGGTTAGCTACTTATATTGTTCCATTTATTAACATTAAATAACATTACAGGTACTTCAAGCAACCATATTCATTTTTTACATTAATTTTACTACAGCTAAACTCAGGGTCTTATTTTCTTCAGTTTTATATGTAGAACCAATCAGTCACTGGTTTCGTAAGCTTTAACATAAACAATGCCGGTAGCCGTCTCGTCTCCTCTAATATTCCACGTATTATTAATAAATTGTATTGTTAATTTTGCACACACGTACATTAATTCAATAAAAACAAATTCAGAAACATTAATTAAAATATATATGATCAGTAAATTAGTGTTGCTTTCATATTCTTATGTAAAGTAATGACGATATGTTTTCACGTGTGTGCATGCGCACTTACATATGCGATCTCTCTTTTCTTTGCCATTATCGTTAGCTACTTCTATTGTTCCATTTATTAACATTAAATAATATTACTTAAAACAACCATATTAATTTTACTACAGCTACAACCAAGGTTTTATTTTCTTCAGTTTTATATGGAGAACCAGTCAGTCACTGGTTTTGTAATCAACAAAAACAATGCTGTGTCATTTCCTCGTGTGTTTTAATATTCTACGTATTATTAATGAATTGTATTGCTCATTTTGCACACAAACATTAATTCAATAAAAAAAGACATTCAGTAATAAACAATAATGTATCTTTTGTACATAAGATAAATGACCCTGTTTACACGATTATGCACGTCGTCTGCATGTTGGCGGGCCGTTCAAACCCGTCGAATTTCAAATTTCCGCCGTCAAAATTTTAATTTATTTTTTTTTTTTTGTGTTCCAATAAAATACGTTAAGAATTAAGAACTCGCGGAATTTGAGAAGCTACTATACGACATTTAACCCTTCAATATGTCTTCAAAAAGACCATGACGCAGAGAAAGTGGTGCTAGTGCTTCCAGGCATAAGCACAAGTCACTATCTATCCAGGAAAAGGGTGAATTTCCATGGTCCGGCACCGGTCACGTCCCGAGGTTGCCGGACTAGAGAGGTACAACCTGTACTGTATGTATGTTGTGTTGTCAAAGTTAGAGGAACAATTCAAACTGCAATTGTGTGTAAATGAGGCAGAAAGTCAGGTCAGTGCTGAACCTGGGACTTGGTCACAATTTTCGTGATGCCATATGGCAGCAGGGTCTACCATTAGACAACACATTATGCTTCCAATATCTTCCCAGGCGGTAGTATCTACCTGTTTGGTAGCTGCCTACTACCTACACAATTTTTAGTAATATTACTTTGATACATGATAAATTAGACAATGAAAATAAACATCAAATTTAATTACCAAGACGCTTCCCATTGGCAGCTGTAAGAAGAGGGGGAGACGGGCTATTTTTATCTCGTCTTTGTGTCTGAAGTGGCTAGTAATACCATATATTTATGGTATCTCCTATAAATAATTAATTTAAAATTTATTTTTTACATAGAATATTCAGTAAATGACTTTTAAATAAATAAACAAATAATTCGGTAAATCTATTTCAAGTAAATGGAAAATAAGCAAACAAATGTTATTTACCACCACCCCTTCCCTCTGGCTCAGGGTGAGATGGAGGGGAGATAAAGAAGGCTATTTATAGCCCGTCTTTGTGTCTGAAGTGACCAGTACCCTAATGCACCATAAATAATTCATTTAACATTTATTTTTTGTTTTTTGTACATATATTTTGTTGTATATATATATATATATATATATATATATATATATATATATATATATATATATATATATATATATATATATATATATATATATATATATATATATATATATACACATATATATATATACACATATATATATACACATATATATATATATATATATATATATACATATATATATATATATGTATATATATATATACATATATATACATACATATATATACATATATATTTACATACATATATATATAGATCAATGCATAAAGACTCACAAGTTATATATATATATATATACATTACATATACACACAGTAGTACTCGCTTAACGTAAAGGCCGACACCACAGGATTTAAGGTGTTAAGTGAAAAATCAATATACAGAATAGTAGATATGGGATTAATTCCAATAGAAACTGGCCCATCCCCAAACTCCACTTTTTCCGACACAATACCTATGTTCTAGTAAAAATAACATCTTAATTTTATGATGGTACATGCACACAATTAATACTTAAGAGAAATAGAGAAATACAGTTGCCAAGTTAATGTCCATTCAAATAATGGATTCAACTCCCTCCCCCTCTTCTCACACAACACTGCTGGCTCTTCCGTCTCTGAGAAATTTTTTGAGGAAAACCACTAAATTTTAATAAATAATACCTCAAACTAAAGTTAGGATAATACAATTGACATTGCTGGATTCCTTGTAAGACCAGGAATATTTTGAATACAAATGTCATATATTTTGCACAAAAAATAACATATTTACTCAGAGTAAACTTTATATCTAAAATTTGTATGTCTAATGCAAAATCTATGATGTTTATATTCAAAATGATCACCAAATTGTAAGAATTCCAGCAATGTATATTATATTCTGGCCGGGTAATTTGTATGAATTTTATGAGCTAAAACATATATCTTCAGTTAATAAAAAAAAAAAATATTCTTCAGACACTATCTGTCAATCAAAGTACCCCAACTTGCCTTCCCCCCTCTTCCAACCATGCGGTCAGTCCCAACCCTCCCCCCACCCCCCACCAATCCTCCCTTCAAGAGATGTTGGGTGAAAAAATTAAATTTTAACATTTAGTATTAAATAATACCTCAGATTAAAGTTAGGATAATATAATTGACATTGCTGAATTCCTTGTAAGACCAGGAATATTTTGAATATAAATGTCATATTTTGTACAAAAGATAACATATTTACTCAAGAGTAAACATTACATCTAAAATTTGTATGTCTAGTGCAAAATCTATGATGTTTATATTCAAAATGATCATCAAATTA
>NW_024730115.1:0-6909 GCF_018991925.1 Homarus americanus | reverse complement strand
ACTAGCTTGGCTGAAAAATATAATGCAAAGAGGCTAGTAATCCTCAACATCAACGTCAACATGTAATCCAGTTGCCCTGAAGATGCCTTGAATAAAGACGAAAGCTAAGGTGCCCGTTGTTTCCTTTTCCTGATGATTTTATCAACCATATATATATATATATATATATGCTGATAACCACAAGGAAAGAAGAAAACACGAGGTCTTAAAGCGCTGTAATTACACCAGGAGTAAATAGAGAGGTGAAAGCAAATCAGCAGAGAGAGTCACAAGAACAGTATACAGTAATGACCATCTGACCACCAACCGTTGTGTGCTATTTAAAGATTAGTAGGTCATTACCTAATACCTGACCATTGTGACCTGGTCTCACCCCTCTGTATATATACACCTTGATTTGTATTACTCTCTAGTCTGTACTACCCTTGAAATGTGAATTACACGAAAGCGCCGTGTAATTCACCATCCTCGACACTGGCCCTACTACCACCTGAGATCCCTAGCCCGAGAGCTGTCCGACACCACAACCGCATCCAGCCCAACACGAACGAACTGATCGCTATAAGAACAGCCCAGTCCCAAACCATTAAAAATTATCAATAACTTGTAATAAACCAGTGTATTCACCCCAATAAACACTACTTGCACTGTCACTATGTTGAAATGAACTGTAGTTTGAGCTTTTCCCATCTAGTTATTATATATCTTATTTGTATCACGTATGTTACTTGTATTTTATTTGTAAGTCGAGTACCGAGAATGTAGGCATCATGCTTAATCCTGCCGAAACTTGGATGAATCTGGCGAGCAAAAATTTTTATCAGCGTACCACATACAAGGGTACAACCTTTTCACAAGACAGGGAAGGTAGGAAGGGGGAAGGGGTCGCACTCTTCGTCAAGGATACGTTAAAATGTTGTATTAATAATTCAATAAAGGGTGAAATAAAGACCGAGACTGTGTGGGTGAGAAATGCGGAAGAAAAACTAATTATGGGGTGATTTACATTTTCAAGTCTTGGCAAAAACAGCTCAATATATGGCAGGAAATGGTAGGTAGCAAATATAACAACCTATGCATTATGGGGATTTCCTTCCAGAAATATGACTGGGACAACACTGTAGGCGACTATGAATCGAAGACTTCCCTGAGCTACAATTACGGAACAATTTTGAAACAACTAATTACAGAACCTACTAGAAATTTGTTGACAATATATTAGACCTAAAGTATTAGCAAATAAAGAAAAATATTATCAGAGATATCACAGTAGGGGAAGAACTAGAACAGTGATCACAGAGAAATCAGGTTCACTAAATTAGGAAACGAAAAAACAATGACAACCAATATGGTCAGGGCCCCAAATTTTCGGTTGGCGTTGTCGAGTTAAGAAAGGTCACCTGGGAACAGTCACGTCAATCCCCAGTAGGAAGGGGTGAGGTCATAGAAGACACAACAATTGATCATGACTGTAATATATTCACTAGTATACTACGCAAAGCCTGAACAAATATATCATACCAGAAAGAATTAGGTCAAAAAAAAGAATGAGCCAAGGTGGATGACCAGAAAACTTAAACGTTACATAGGAATAAAAGAAAAGGAATATATAAGAAATTAAAGGGAGGGAGGAGCAGCTCAGAAATAGGTATAATGAAGTATCTAAAGATGATAGAAAAATGTAAGAAAAAGCAAAAGAGACTATGAAATCAAAATAGCAAGAGAATCCAAGGCGAATCCCAGGGCTTTTCCAATTATACGAATAAAGGTCAAGGACAAAAGTTGGGCCTTTAAAGTCAGGAGAAGTGATAAATGGCAGTGAAGAAATAAGCAAAGAAACCTTGAACAGCTACTTCTTATCCAGTTTCTGTATAGAATTGTGATGAAAATTCAGAGGTGGAACTGATATTTAAGGAAAGGAAGAAGAGAAATTAAAAGAATATCACTATCAGAAAGAGGATGTTCTTAAGAAGATATATAAACTAAGAAAACAAAAATCCCCAGGGCCAGATGGAAATTTTCACGAGAGTCTTGAAAGAGTGTAGGGAACAGATTAGCGGACCCCTCGTAAACTGTTACAAAATCATTAGACACTGGATTTGTGCCAGACTTGTGAAACAGGCAAATGTAGTACCCATGTTCAAAAGACAGAGCATCAGCGTCAAAAGTACCAGCCGATCGGTTTGACGTCAGTAGTGGAAATTTCTTGAATCAATTATAGCCAGATAGCATCCGATTGCATCTAGAAAAAGCATATTAATCTCGACTCTCAACATGTGGGTTTACAAAGGGAAAATCTTGTCTAACAAATCTGCTAACGTTTTTTAGGAAAGTCTTAGAGGTAGTAGATAATGATGAAAATTACGATGTTATTTACATAGACTTTAGCAAAGCATTTGACGATGCCGCATCAGAGGCTTCTGAGAAAAAATTAAGGCTCATGGTATCGGGGAAGAAGAAGTTTTAAATTGGATAAAATCATGGCTCACCGATAGAGCGCAGAGGTCAGCGTAGATGGTGTTAAATCTGGGTGGGGCCGTGTAACCAGTGGGGTTCCCCAGGGGGTCAGTACTGAGCCCACTCTTGTTCATAATCTACATTAACGATCTGAATACTGGGATCAGCAGTGACATAAAAACAAGTTTGCGGATGACACCAAAATAGGGCAACAAATTAATTCCAGGGCAGGAGGTGCAAATGCATTACAGGAGGAGGATCTAAATAAACTGCAGGGTGGTCTGATAAATGGCAAATGAAATTCAACACCAACAGAGATTGGCGGTACTTAATAATGGAAGAAGAAATGCTTATAATAGCATACAGCCTTAACAACATCAACCTAGAGAAGTCGACTTGTGAAAAGAGACCTAGGGGGTACTTATAAGCCGGACCTACGACCTAGAAAACAATGTGTTAATATTATTTCGAGAAATAAGGCAAACAGAGTGTTAAGGTTTTATATCTAGAAGTGTAAGTAACAAAGTGCAGAGATGTATTGCCTTCCTATCTTGCGTAGTCAGGCCGCACCTCGATTATGCGGTTCAGTTCTGGTGCCCTATTATAGAATGGATATAAATTCACTGCGGAGTGCAGTTGCAGCGAAGAATGACAAAAATGATTCCTGGACTTAGGAAACCTTCCATATCAGGAATGATTAAAAGAAACCTAACGCATTCTAGAAAGGCAATTGCGAGGGAGATATGATAGAAGTATTTAAATTGGGTGAAAAGAATCAATAAAGGGGATATAGATAAAAGTTCTTATAATATACGAGCAGGATAGGACTCGAACAACGGATTCAAGTTGAGATAAGTTTAGGTTTAGGAAGGAGATAGGAAGAAACTGGTTCTAAAATAGAGATTGGTGGACGAGTGGAACAAACACCAACTTTGTAGTAAGTGCAGGAACTCAGAGGATTTCAAAGGAGGCTAGATAGATTCATGGATGATTGAGAGTGGTAGTAACTCTCGACAAAAGGAGCTGCCATGAGCAAGGCCAACCGGCCTATTACCCAGACTCCTTATTTTCTTATCATTCTAACTTATTGCAGACTCCTTATTTTCTTATGTTCTAACTGTATATTTTCAGCCTTGGCTGCCAAGCTCTTTCAATAAACCGTTAATTATTATTATTATTATTATTATTATTATTATTATTAAAACAAGGTGTATATATACAGAGGAGGGTGAGACCAGGTCCACAATGGTCAGGTATGAGGTAATGACCCTACTAATCTTTAAAGCACGGCAACGGTCGGAAGTTAGGTCAGAGGGTAAGGTGACCCAACCATCTCACCTGGTTACAAATCTTCTTAATTACAAATTGTCCAGTTTGTACATGCCATTACTCAAATTCATGTTGAATGCCCGGTATGTTTAATGAGACTAGATTCTATGATGTTCCTACTATCAATTGAATTACAAGGTAATATTGAGGAGGCATTATCCCAGTCAATGCAATGCTTGTTATCCCTCAAATGAACAAACAGAGCATTGGATTCCTGGCCTGTCCTAACACTATATTTATGTTGTTTAAGTTTAGTTAGAAGATCTTTACCTGTCTGGCCTAAGTAAAACATATTACATTCCTTGCAAGAAACTTTATAAATGCAACCAATTGTGTTGTTGGGGAGTTCTTGATTAACATTTGTTTAACAGTGCATGAGTTTTAAATGCCACATTGACGTTCAGGTTTTAGTTGAAAAAATGTGTGAGAAATTTTTGTGAAATGGTAATATTAAGATATTCTTATGGTCATGGGTGGGCTTGGGATCAGTTCTATAAAAATTTCTTAGTAATGTTTAGGCATTTGTCTATAAAGATCTAGGGTATTTATGGTTTGAGCCAATATTATAGATATATTTATAGTCCTTATCAATGAAATCCGGACTGCAAATTCTCAAAGCACGTAAAAACATTGTTGAAAAATACTGACTGTTTGACTCTATTATGGTGGGCAGAATAATAATGAATGTATGAACACACATTAGTTGGTTTTCTATAAATACTGAACTTAAAAGTGTTGCCTATTCTGTGTATCAGACAATCTAGGAATGGCAATTTACAGTCTTGCTCTAATTCCACAGTGAATTTGATCGGGGGGCTAAGTTGTTAAGTTGTGGCAGAAAGCTTTTAGGTCCTCATTACATCTGGAGACAAAATACATCATCGACATATCTAAACCAGACTGCTGAAGGTGGTAAAATATTACTTAGTAGTTTATTTTCAAAGAATTCCATATATAGGTTTCACAAAAATTTTACACATTCCTTTACAACTAAAACCTGGAAAGTCAATGTGGCATTTAAAACTCATGCACTGTTAAACAACTGTTAATCAAGAACTCCCCCAACAACACAATTGGTTGCATTTATAAAGTTTCTTGCAAGGAATATATATGTTTTACTTAGGCCAGACAGGAGTCTTGTAACTAGACTTAAACAACATAAATATAGTGTTAGGACAGGCCAGGAATCCAATACTCTGTTTGTTCATTTGAGGGATAACAAGCATTGCATTGACTGGGATAATGCCTCCTCAATATTACCTTGCAATTCAATTGATAGTACGAACATCATAGAATCTAGTCTCATTAAACATACCGAGGCATTCAACATGAATTTGAGTAATGGCATGTACAAACTGGACAATTTTGTAAGTAAGAGATTTGTAACCAGGTGAAGGTTGGGTCACCTTACCCTCTGACCACTGGGTGCTATTTAAGATTAGTAGGGTCATTACCTCATACCTGACCATTGTGGACCTGGTCTCACCCTCCTCTGTATATATACACCTTGTTTTGTACTCCTCCTTAGTCTGTACTCACCCCTGAAAATGTGAATAGAACTGATCCCAAGCCCACCCATGACCATAAGAATATCTTAATATTACCATTTCACAAAAATTCTTCACACATTCCTTCACAACTAAAAACCTGGAACGTCAATGTGGCATTTAAAAACTCATGCCGGGTAACCTGACCATCTGACCTGACCACCAACCGTTGTATGTATATGTGACACAAACTAACCAGCCACCGGGCCGCTAACCTAACCACTATATACTTTCCTTGGGAGTTTCGTCACACTCCGGTGATCACTCATTGCAACAAGTCAGCTTCTATTTAGCTTCCTAAAGTCTATTGGTGCCTATCAATTTTATAGAGGTTAAGCCACCGAGAAAATCATGAGACAAAAGAAATAAATCCAAGCAGCCACTACTATCTAGCCTAAACTGGCTGCTTCAAATGTCACGTGAGTTTTTTAATAAATCTGGGCGATATGGAGCCACAAGCCCCCTAGCCTAGGATAAATGCAATCAAATGGATAGTACTAGCAACTATTCTCAGAGATAATGCAATCAAATATAGTTGGTTGATTTACTACATGAGGGAAACACTTACGGACTGTGTTAGATACTGTATTTGATCTTGATGAATTTACATTTATTAGACTATAAGAAATCCTCTTCCTTCCTTTGTATTGGCAGGGTTTGCTTTAACTTAGGTATGCTAGCCTAAGTAAAATAGACCCCAGACTGCGAAGATACAGTTCTTTTTTTTTTTTTTTTTTTTTTTGCCATGTTTGAGTCTACAACTTTGTTGTGATAAGACCTCAATCCTGGTGATTGTACTTACTCAACATAGTGACGGTGTAATTACCATCTAGATTATTTGCAGGAGGTCTAACTTTGGAAAAAAGAAATAAATATTTGGCTATGATTTTGACTACTACCCGTCGTCTCATTCTGGATTGGCAATCTCAGTGGTGCCCCACGGTGGCGTGTTGTATGCATTTTACTGCAGATTATCTGATTTAAAAGCTGACCCGGAGCGTGGCGTGTGGTAGGTGAGCTCTCTACTCTCTAAGTCCTCTTCTTTCCTTTTTCATCCCCTCCTTTCACTCCGTTCTTTGAGACGGGGGAGGCTAGGATTCGCGATACGGTCGATCCGGCAAGAGAACCTGTGATGGTACAGGGCACCCCTTGTCGAGGTCTGGTAGGTGGCAACTTTTGAATGTTACTATAGTCACAGGTAACCTGGGTGCAGAGCTTGACCTTGCGTCCAGAGGGCGGGGTCACTACTCTGAGCAGGAGCCCTAATGTTATAGGATTAGATGTAATCAAGAAGATGGCCAACTAGCATTGGGAATGCTTTATGAGGATAAGGGACACTCCTATTTGGAAGAGGGAAGAAGTGGCAGAAATCACTTGCAACAAGCTGCAAGTCACTATTTCTAGATATTCTTGGCCTGAAGGTTTTAAATGTCTATAGGAATGACTTTGATTCTGGGCAAAATCCTTTCAAAAAATAAAGAAAGTATGTTTTAATGAGGGGCTTTTATTGTTGTCATGCCACCAGAACAAAAGCGAAAAAGATAAGTTTTTGTCAAGTCGATGATCTTAGAGATCA
>NW_024730114.1:0-12992 GCF_018991925.1 Homarus americanus | reverse complement strand
GTATAACAAAGTCCCCTGGTCGAGTATAACAAAGTAACCTGATCGAGTATAACAAAAGCCCCTCATCAAGTATAGCAAAGTCCATTGGTCAAATATAGGAAATTCCACTGATCGAGTATGACAAAGTCCCTGATTTATTATAAAAAAAAGTCCCCTGGTCGAGTATAACAAAGTTTTCTGATCGAGTATAACAAAGTTCCCTGGTCGAGTATTAGAAAGTCCCCTCATCGAGTATAACAAAGTCTCCTGATCGAGTATAACAAAGTCCCCTGATCGAGCATAACAAAGTCCCCTGATCAAGTATAACAAAGTCCCCTGATCGAGTATAACATATCCCCTGATCGAGTATAACATTATAGGGTGTGTCATACGGAGGCGAATTTTTTTTTTTGAGTTTGAAAAATCGGCCCATGGTATTAATGATTTAGTTCTATGTGCAGAATCATGTGATATCTTTAGATTTGATAAATTTTCATTTTTTGCTAGGCTAATTTTAACTTGAAATCTTATGAAAACTCAGTATTCCCACCCTTTTACCAACACCACTAAATAGCTTATTTAAAGTAAAGTAAATGTATCAGGTTAATTTATTAGGATGAAAATGATCCAGAATAGTAAAACGAATGATCTTGACACATTTATTAAATTTAATATTCCTTTAGAAAACAAAATCATCAAATACAAAAACCGGTTTTACTACTACGACCCGGTGTTGTTGCACACCATAGAGAACATGTCTTTCTTGCTTCTGTTTCTACTCATCACCTCCCTGCTGACCACCTGAGCTCGGATGTAGCCTTCCCTCCTCTCCTGGCTGTACACGTGACTGCTGGCCTCGCTCACTTGCTGCACACAACGCTCTATACTCTGGGTGTGCGAGGGCCAGGCAGGGACATGCTTGGGGTTGTCCAGGAAAGCTCTGACTTGAACATTGGTGAGGCTGCAGGTAAGAGGGGGCTACCTGTGGATGTTATCCAGATCTATGAGATCAGTGAGGGTCTTGAACCTAGATTGACTTCATAGGAGTCTTCCTGACCCTGAAAGGAATCATCGTACTCAACTGATCTGTCATGCCCAGATCCTCTCCATAAGTCTCATCCAGATCTTTTGACTGCCACTCTTCTCTCCCCCTCCTCATCCTTACTGCAGAGCATTGGTCTGCAGAACTGCGTCTTCGGATGAGCATACCAGGAAGATCTCCCTTGCCAGTCTGCTCCACAATCTGAACAACCTTCCTTGGCTGACTCTCAGGAGCCTGCTGAAGAGAACATGCCTCGACCTTCTGGAGAACGATGACTCTGACCTTGGTAAGGAACCAATTTGGCAAGTAGACACCACGATGACCAGACAATAAGTCTCAGGTTGTGAAGCTGGTCTTTCAGTTTATGATGAGCGACCCAAATTCTGCAGAAAACCTGAGAGAACCGTTGTGAGCCACCTAGAATGTGAGACTGGACCTATCTGCAGGTAAGCAAGTCTATCAGGCATGACCCCAGTTTTGATGGCACTGCAAATCATGTAACCATAGTACTGGTCAGTACTCAGGTCGTCAATGACAGTATATGCAATCTCAACGAGTGAAAGGCCAACTGTGATTTTTTCAAAGCTCGGATTTATTTCTAACTCAGTGGCAGAGTCCAGGATCTTGCCAAGAGGACCAGACCATCTGTTGTTTGAAAGAGTCTTACCATCCAGCTCCTGGATCAGATGTCTGAGTGGCAACTCGTTGGTGTGGAGGTCACAAACAATCCAGACCAGCTTCCTCCCAATCTTCCGCTCTATCCACTGTATGACCCCCCTTGCCACCCTGTGTTCGTGTTGGTGCTGTCCCCTCCAATGGCCTGCAGGGTCTGGTCTACGTTCCTCTCTCTGAGCCAGTTCACAATGTTATCTGCCACTATCTCAGCTGGTTTCCTGATGTCATCTTTCTCTGGAGTGAAATGCCACAAATACTTTCCTCCTGGTTCACTGCAGCAGGAGTAGTGTTCTCCTTCACCATGACAGGAACAACTCTCCTATTAGAATCTCCAACTTTCATGAACACTTTAGGCATGTCATCCTCCTTCTCCCATCAAAGAACAAACAATTGATTCCATTTCTCTTATCCCCTTATCAAACTCCTAGGTTACTGGATTAAAGCCCTGAGTCCTTACTTTGTTAAGGATTCATCACCAGGTGAACATCATCAGGTGTTATCAAACCACCGTCAATCCAGGCAGCTGTTGCTATCTCTAAAGCCTTCCGGAGACCAGTGTGGTGTCGCATAGGGCCAGAGCTATGCTCGATATCTTCCTATTTCTGAATCTTATGCCTGGAAGGTTTGGGATCATTATTTTCTAAGGACAAAGTCACCATTCTGGTCAGTTAATTTCGGATCAGCCATGGGGAAGTCATTAAACTCTGAATCAGTTTGACTCCAATCATCGGCCTTTTTTACCTCACCCTGGGCCTTCTCAAGTCTCTTTTCCTCGGCAACTCTTCTCCTCTTCTGTCTCTCTGTGGCAGCCTCCTGTCTCTGGGACTCCGGAATATCTTGGCTAGAAATCATGAGAGCCCCTATACTGCCAGTCTTCTCTCTCTGTGCTTTGACAAATGCCAGTTCGATCACAGGAATCTTCAGTTCACGCTTGCAAATACAGGAGATGTGGGCCTCGGATTTACAGTCACGATCGCATCCAAACTCAGGACAGAGAACAATTGGGCACTTGCAAGTAATTATGTCAAATAACTGGTCCAGTTGCTTGGCAAAGCTGTCCTTAACTGCAAGTTTTCCTCTCCCAAGAAAGATATCTCTTGCCTTTTCTCAACTGGCTAGCAGTCTCTCACTAATCTTCTTCTGACTTGTTATGACTGGAGGCTTAAACTGAGCGTTAGCCAGAGTGTACTGTGCCAAGACAGCTTTGGTCATATCACTGGCAATGTCTTTTTTTGTGTAAGTTCTTTGGTTCTTTTCACTGATTTGCCTGATTAAAACACCGTATCTCAAAGCATCTCTCAATGTAGTCAACTCCGACTTCAGGAGCTCTCTCCCAGACCCAAGATAGTGACTGAGATGGCTGGATTTTTGGTTCCTCGTCCTGACACATGCAGCCATCGCAAATATTATCAACTTATAAATGCATCAGAATCTGAAACAGAAAAAAATATTGTTAGTTGGGTTGTTAAAGAATGAAGTCAGAAAGCAATGTTCACTATTTAATTGTAATGCACTAATGCAGCTGTACGTTAGATTTTCGATAAAATTCACGCTAAAATTTACCTAGCAAAAGGTTGCAAAACATTGAAACTGAAATTATTTTCTTTTTATATACACTACAATCTACCAAAAAAGTGATGGGCCATTAGTTTTAGCTGATCTTCCCTCCTATGACACACCCTAGTATAACAAAGTCCTCTGAACGAGTATAACAAAGTCCCATGATTGAGTATAACAAAGTCCCCTGGTCGAGTATAACAAAGTCCCCTGATCGAGTATAACAAAAGCCCCTCATCGAGTATAGCAAAGTCCATTGGTCAAATATAGGAAAGTCCACTGATCGAGTATGACAAAATCCCCTGATTAATTATAAAAAAGTCACCTAGTCGAGTATAACAAAGTTACCTGATCGAGAATAACAAAGTCCTCTGGTCGAGTATAAAAAAGTCCCCTGATCGAGTATAACAAAGGCCCCTCATCGAGGATAACAAAGTCCATTGGTCAAGTATAAAAAAGTCCCCTGGTTGAGTATATCAATGTCCCATGATCGAGTATAACAAAGTCCCCTGGTCGAGTATAGCAAAGTCCCCTGATCGAGTATAACAAAGCCTCCTCATCGAGAGTAACATAGTCCCCTGATCGAGTATAATCAAAGCCCCCTGCTCGAGTGTAAGAAAGACCCCTGATCGAGTATAACAAAGTCCCCTGATCTAGTATAACAATGGCCCCTGATAGAGTATAACAAAGGCCCCTCATCGAGTATAACAAAGTCCCCTGATCGAGTATTTCAAAGATACCTAATCGAGTATAACAAAGTCCCCTGGTCAAGGATAACAAAGTCCCCTGTTCGAGTCTAACAAAGTCCCCTTATCGAGTATAACAAAGTCCGGTGATTGAGTATAACAAAGGCCCCTGGTCGAGTATAACAAAGTCTCCTGATCGAGTATAAATAAGTCAACTGATCGAGTATAACAAAGTCCCCTGCTCGAGTATAACAAAGTCCCCTGATCGAGTATAACAAAGGCCCCTCATCGATTATAACAAAGTCCATTTGTCAAGTATAAAAAAGTCCCCTGGTCGAGTATAAAAAAGTCCCCTGCTCAATTATAACAAACTCCCCTTCTCGAGTATAACAAAGTCCCGAGATCGAGTATAACAAAGGTCCCTCATCGAGTATAACAAAGTCCATCGGTCAAGTATAAAAAAGTCCCCTGGTCTAGTATAACAAAGTCACCTGATCGAATATAACAAAGTTCCCTTGGTCGAGTATAACAAAGCCCCCTCATCGAGTATAACAAAGGCCCCTAATCGAGTATAAAAAAGTCCCCTGATTGAGAATAACAAAGTCCCCTGATCGAGTATAACAATGCCCCCTGCTCGAGTATAACAAAGTCCCCTGATCGAGTATAACAAAGTCCCCTGATCAAGTATAACAAAGTCCCCTGATCTAGTATAACAAAGGCCCCTCATCGAGTATAACAAAGGCCCCTCATCGAATTTAACAAAGTCCCCTGATCGAGTATTTCAAAGCTGCATAATCGAGTATAACAAAGTCCCCTGGTCGAGGGTAACAAAGTCCCCTGTTCGAGTATAACAAAATCCGGTGATTGAGTATAACAAAGACCCCTGGTCGAGTATAACAAAGTCTCCTGATCGAGTATAACAAAAGTCCTCTGATCGAGTATAACAAAGTCCCCTAATCGAGTATAACAAAGTCCCCAGATCGAGTATAACAAAGGCCCCTCATCGAGTATAACAAAGTCCATCAGTCAAGTATAAAAAATTCACCTAATCGAGTATAAAAAAGTCCCTGGTCCAGTATAACAAAGTCCCCAGATCGAGCATAACAAAGTCCCATGATCGATTAAAACAAAGTCCCCTGACCGAGTATAACAAAGGCCTCTGGTCGAGTATAACAAAGTCCCCTGGGCGGGAATAACAAAGTCCCCTGATACTTGTATAACAAAGTCCTAGGGTCGAGTATAAAAAAGTCCCTTGATCGAGTATAACAAAGTCCCCTGCTCGAGTATAACAAAGTCCCCTAGTCGAGTATAACAAAGGCCCCTGATCGAGTATAACAAAGTACACTGATCGAGTAAAACAAAGTCTAATAGCCCAGTATAACAAAGTCCCCAGATCGAGCATAACAAAGTCCCCTGATCGATTATAACAAAGTCCCCTGACCGATTATAACAAAGGCCTCCGGTCGAGTATAACAAAGTCCCCTGGTCGAGAATAACAATGTCCCCTGATACTAGTATAACAAAGTCCTATAGTCGAGTATAAAAAAGTCAACTGATCGAGTATAACAAAGTCCCCTGCTCGAGTATAACAAAGTCCCCTGATCGAGTATAACAAAGGCCCCTCATCGATTATAACAAAGTCCATTTGTCAAGTATAAAAAAGTCCCCTGGTCGAGTATAAAAAAGTCCCCTGCTCAAGTATAACAAACTCCCCTTCTCGAGTATAACAAAGTCCCGAGATCGAGTATAACAAAGGTCCCTCATCGAGTATAACAAAGTCCATCGGTCAAGTATAAAAAAGTCCCCTGGTCTAGTATAACAAAGTCACCTGATCGAATATAACAAAGTCCCCTGGTCGAGTATAACAAAGCCCCCTCATCGAGTATAACAAAGGCCCCGTAATCGAGTATAACAAAGTCCCCTGATTGAGAATAACAAAGTCCCTGATCGATTATAACAAAGCCCCCTGCTCGAGTATAACAATGTCCCCTGATCGAGTATAACAAAGTCCCCTGATCTAGTATAACAAAGGCCCCTCATCGAGTATAACAAAGGCCCCTCATCGAATATAACAAAGTCCCCTGATCGAGTATTTCAAAGCTGCATAATCGAGTATAACAAAGTCCCCTAGTCGAGGGTAACAAAGTCCCCTGTTCGAGTCTAACAAAGTCCCCTTATCGCGTATAACAAAATCCGGTGATTGAGTATAACAAAGGCCCCTGGTCGAGTATAACAAAGTCTCCTGATCGAGTATAACAAAAGTCCACTGATCGAGTATAACAAAGTCCCCTAATCGAGTATAACAAAGTCTCCAGATCGAGTATAACAAAGGCCCATCATCGAGTATAACAAAGTCCATCAGTCAAGTATAAAAAATTCCCCTGGTCGAGTATAACAAAGTCCCCTGATCGAATATAACAAAGTCCCCTGGTCGAGTATAACAAAGCCCCCTCATCGAGTATAACAAAGGCCCCTAATCGAGTATAACAAAGTCCCCTGATTGAGTATAACAAAGTCCCCTGATCGAGTATAACAAAGTCCTCTGGTTGAGTATAACAAAGTCCCCTGATCGAGTATAACATTTCCCCTTATCGAGTATAACAAAGTCCTCTGGTCGAGAATAAAAAAGTCCCCTGATCGCATATAACAAACTCCCCTTCTCGAGTATACCAAAGTCCCCTGATCGAATATAACAAACGCCCCTCATAGAGTATAACAAAGTCCATTGGTCAAATATAAAAAAGTCCCCTGGTCGAGTATAACAATGTCCCATGATCGAGTATAACAAAGTCCATTGGTCAAGTATAAAAAAGTCCCCTGGTCGAGTATAACAAAGTCTCCTGATCGAGTATAACAAAGGCCCCTAATCGAGTATATCAAAGTCCCCTGATTGAGTATAACAAAGTCCCCTGATCGAGTATAACAAAGTCCTCTGTTTGAGTATAACAAAGTCCCCTCATTGAGTATAACAAAGTCGATTGGTCAAATATAAAAGTCCCCTGGTCGAGTATAACAAAGTCCCCTGATCGACTGTAACAAAGTCCTCTGGTCGAGTATAACAAACTCCCCTTCTCGAGTATAACAAAGTCCCCAGATCAAAAATAACAAAGGTCCCTCATCGAGTATAACAAAGTCCCCTGATTGAGTATAACAAAGTCCCCTGATCGAGTATAACAAAGTCCTCTGGTTGAATATAACAAAGTCCCCTGATCGAGTATAACTTATCCCCTTATCGAGTATAACAAAGTCCTCTGGTCGAGTATAAAAAAGTCCCCTGATCGCATATAAAAACTCCCCCTCTCGAGTATAACAATGTCCCCTGATTGAGTATAACAAACGACCCTCATCGAGTATAACAAAGTCCATTGGTCAAGTATAAAAAAGTCCTTTCGTCGAGTATAACAAAGTTCCCTGATCGAGTATAACAAAGTCCATTGGTCAAGCATAAAAAAGTCCCTGGTCGAGTATTATAAAGTCCCCTGATCGAGTATAACAAAGTCTCCTGAACGAGTATAGCAAAGTCCTCTGATCGAGTATAACAAAGTCCCCTGATCGCGTATAACAAAGTCCCCTGATCAAGTATAACAAATTCCCCTCATCGAGTATAACATATCCCCTGATCGAGTATAACAAAGTCCTCTGGTCGAGTATAACAAAGTCCCCTGATTGAGTATAACAAAGTCCCCTGGTCGAGTATAACAAAGGCCCCTAATCGAGTATATCAAAGTCCCCTGATTGAGTATAACAAAGTCCCCTGATCGAGTAGAACAAAGTCCTCTGGTTGAGTATAACAAAGTCCCCTGAACGAGTATATCATATCCCCTGATCGAGTATAACAAACTTCTCTGGTCGAGTAAAAAAAAGTCCCCTGATCGCATAAAACAAAGTCCCATGGTCGAGTATAACAAAGTCCCCTGATCGAGTATAACAAAGTCCTCTGGTCGAGTATAAAAAAGTCCCCTGATCGAGTATAAGAAACTCCCCTTCTCGAGTATAACAAAGTCCCCAGATCGAGTATAACAAAGGCCCCTCATCTAGTATAACAAAGTCCATCAGTCAAGTATAAAATTGTCCCCTGGTCGAGTATAACAAAGTCCCCTGATCGAATATAACAAAAGTCCCCTGATCGAGAATAACAAAGTCCCCTAATCGAGTATAAAAAAGTCCCCTGGTCCAGTATAACAAAGTCCACTGATCGAGTATAAAAAAGTCCCCTGACCCAGTATAACAAAGTCCTCTGGTTAAGTATAACAAAGTCCCCTGATCGAGTATAACAAAGTCCATTGGTCAAGTATAAAAAAGTCCCCTGGTCGAGTATTAGAAAGTCCCCTAATCGAGTTTAACAAATTCCTCTGATCGAGTATAACAAAGTCCCCTGATCAAGTATAACAAAGTCCCCTGATCGAGTATAACATATCCCCTGATCGAGTATAACAAAGTCCTCTGGTCGAGTATAACAAAGTCCCCTGATTGAGTATAACAAAGTCCCCTGGTCGAGTATAACAAAGTCCACTGATCGAGTATAACAAGAGCCCTCATCGAGTATAGCAATGTCCATGGGTCAAATATAGGAAAGTCCACAGATAGAGTATGACAACGTCCCCTGATTAATTATAAAAAAGTCCCCTAGTCGAGTATAACAAAGGCCCCTGATCGAGTGTAACAAAGGCCGAAAATCGAGTATAACAAAGTCCCCTAATCGAGTATTTCAATGCCGCCTTATCGAGTATAACAAAGTCCCCTGGTCGAGGATAACAAAGTCCCCTTTTCGAGTCTAACAAAGTCCCCTTATCAAGTATAACAAAGTCCGGTGATTGAGTATAACAAAGGACCCTGGTCGAGTATAACAAAGTCTCCTGATCGAGTATAACAAAAGTCCCCTGATCGAGTATAACAACATCCCCTAATCGAGTATAAAAAAGTCCCCTGGTCCAGTATAACAAAGTCCGCTGATCGAGTATAAAAAATTCCCCTGGCCCAGAATAACAAAGTCCCCATATCGAGCATAACAAAGACCCTTGATCGATTATAACAAAGTCCCTTGGTGGAGTATTGCAAAACGCCCTGATCGAGTAAGACAAAGTCCCCTGATCGAGTATAACAAAGTCCCCTGGACGAGTATAACAAAGTCTCCTGATCGAGTAGAACAAAGTCCCCTGATCGAGTATAGCAAAAAGTCCTTTGTCCAGTATATAACAAAGTCCCCTAATCGAGTATAACAAAGTGTAATGGCAGTTGTATAACAAAGTCCCCACATCAGAGCATATCGAAAGTCCTCTACATCGAGTATAACAAAAGTCTCTGATCGACAGGAACAAAGTCCTCGACCGAATATAACAGCGCCCTGGTCGAGTTATAACAAAGCCTTGGTCGAATAACAGCAAAGTCCTCGATACTATATAACAAAGTCCCCATGGTCGAGTATAAAATTCTGATCGAGTATATATAACAAAGTTCCCTGCTCGAGTATAACAAATTCCCCTGATCGAGTATAACAAAGGCCCCTCATCGATTATAACAAGGTCCATTGTTCAAGTATAAAAAAGACCCCTAGTCGAGTATAACAAAGTCCCCTGATCGAGTATAACAAAGTCCCCTGGTCGAGTATAGCAAAGTCCGATAATCAAGTATAACAAAGTCCCCTGATCGAGTATAACATATCCCCTGTTCGAGTATAACAAAGTCCTCTGGTCGAGTATAACACAGTCCCCTTATCGAGTATAACAAAAGCCCCTCATCGAGTATAGCAAAGTCCATTGGTCAAATATAGGAAAGTCCACTGATCGAGTATGACAAAGTCCCCTGGTTGAGTATAACAAAGTCCCCTGATCAAGTACAACATATCCCCTGATCGAGTATAACAAAGTCCTCTGGTCGAGTATAAAAAAGTCCCCTGATCATATAACATATCCCTGATCGAAAGCATAACAAAGTCCTGGTCGAGTATAAAAAGTCCTGATCGAGTATAACAAAGGCCCTCATCGCATAACAAAGTCCATTGGTCAAGTATAAAGTCCCCTGGTCGAGTATATCACTGTCCCCTGTTCGAGTATAAGAAAGTCCCCAATCGAGTATAACACATCCCTGATCGACTATAACAAAGTGTAATGCACAGTATAACAAAGTCCCCACATCGAGCATAACAAAGTCCCCTGGATCGATTAGAACAAGTCCCCTGACAGAATAACAAAGGCCTCTGGCCCAGGTATAACAAAGTCCCCTGGTCGAGAATAACAAAGTCCCCTGATACTAGTATAACAAAGTCCTATGGTCGAGTATAAAAAAGTCCCTTGATCGAGTATAACAAAGTCCCCTGCTCGAGTATAACAAAGTCCCCTGGTCGAGTATAACAAAGGCCCCTCATCGGGTATAACAAAGTCCATTGGTCAAGTTTAAAAAGTCCCCTGGTCGAGTATAACAAAGTCCCCTGATCGAATATAACAAAGTCCCCTGGTCGAGTATAGCAAAGTCCGATAATCAAGTATAACAAAGTCCACTGATCGAATATAACATATCCCATGATCGAGTATAACAAAGTCCTCTGGTCGAGTATAACAACGTCCCCTGATCGAGTATAAGAAAGTCCCCTGGTCGAGTATAACAAAGCCCCCTGGACGAGTATAACAAAAAGCCCCCTCATCGAGTATAACAAAGTCCATTGGTCAAGTATAAAAAAGTCCCCTGATCGAGTATAACAAAGTCCCCTGATTAATTATAAAAAAGTTCCCTGGTCGAGTATACCAATGTTCCCTGATCGAATATAACAAAGTCCCCTTTGTCGAGTATAACAAAGCCCCCTCATCGAGTATAACAAAGGCCCCTAATCGAGTATAACAAAGTTCCCTGATTGAGTATAACAAAGTCCCATGATCGAGTATAACAAAGTCCTCTGGTTGAGTATAACAAAGTCCCCTGATCGAGTATAACACATCCCCTGATCGAGTAATAAAGTCCTGGTCAGTATAAAAGTCCCTGATCGAGTATAACAAACTCCTTCAAGCATAACAAAGTCCCCAGATCGAGTATACAGCGTCCTCATCGAGTACAACAAAGTCCATCGGTCAAGTATAAAAAGTCCCCTTGTCGAGTATAACAAAGTCACCTGATCGAATATAACAAAGTCCCCTCAGGAGTATAACAAAGCCCTCTCATCGACTATAACAGGCCCCTTAATCGAGAATAACAAAGTCCCCTGATTGAGAGCAATAAAGTCCCCTGATCGAGGATAACAAAAGTCCTGGTTGAATATAACCGGTAAAGTCCCTTGAGTATAACAAACGCCCCACATCGAGTACATAACAAAGTCCATTGGTCAAATATAAAGTCCCCTGGGTCGAGTATAACAGTTTCTATCGTATAACAAAGTCCGTTGGTCAAGTATAAAAAAGTCCCTTGGTCGAGTATAAGAAAGTCCCCTGATCGAGTATAACAAAATCTCCTGATCGAGTATAACAAAGGCCCCTGATCGAGTTTAAAAAAGTCCCCTAATCGAGAATAACAAAGTCCTCTGATCGAGTATTACAAAGTCCCCTGATCGCGTATAACAAAGTCCCCTGATCAAGTATAACAAATTCCCCTCATCGAGTATAACATATGCCCTGATCGAGTATACAACAAAGTCCTCTGGTCGAGTATAACAAAGTCCCCTGATTGAGTATAACAAAGTCCCCTGATCGAGTATAACAAAGTCCTCTGGTTGAGTATAACAAAGTCCCCTTATCGAGTATAACATATCCCCTGATCAAGTACAACAAAGTCCTCTGGTAGAGTATAAAAAAGTCCCCTGCTCGCGTATAACAAAGTCCCCTGATCGAGAATAGCAAAGTCCCTTGATCGGGTATAACAAAGTCCCGTGATCGAGTATAACATATCCCCTGATCGAGTATAACAAAGTCCTCTGGTCGAGTATAAAAAAGTCCCCTGATCGAGTATAACAAAGGCCACTCATCGAGTATAACACAGTACATTGGTCAAGTATAAAAAAGTCCCCTGGTCGAGAATATCAATATCCCCTGATCGAGTATAACAAAGCCCCCTGCTTGAGTATAAGAAAGTCCCCTGATCGAGTATAAGAAAGTCCCCTGATCTAGTATAACAAAGGCCCCTGAACGAGTATAACAAAGGCCCCTCATCGAGTATAACAAAGTCCATTGGTCAAGTATAAAAAAGTCCCATGGTCGAGTATAACAAAGTCCCCTGATCGAGTATAACAAAGTCCCCTGGTCGAGTATAGCAAAGTCCGATAATCAAGTATAACACAGTCCCCTGATCGAATATAATATATACCCTGATCGAGTATAACAAAGTCCTCTGGTCGAGTATAACAACGTCCCCTGATCGAGTATAGCAAAGTCCATTGGTCAAATATAGGAAATTCCACTGATCGAGTATGACAAAGTCCCTGATTAATTATAAAAAAGTCCCCTGGTCGAGTATAACAAAGTTCCCTGATCGAGTATACCAAAGTCCCCTGATCGAGTATAACAATGTCCTGATGATCAAATTATAACAAAAGTCCCCACCTGGTCTACAATATAACAAAGAGTCACTCCTGATCGAGGTAAAAGCAAGTCAACTTCTGATAAATTATCTTAGATCCCTGATCAGGTATAACAAATCCCTGATCCCGAACTTTCTCAGAATCATATATCCCGAGGTACAACAAGTCCTGATCAGGGCTCTAAAAAGAATTCCCTGGTCAGGTATAACAAAGTCCTGATCCGGTATAACAGAATTCCCCTGATCAAGTATAACAAAGTCGCCTTATCGAGTATAAGAAAGACCCTTTATCGAATATAACAAAGTCCCTGATCGAGTATAACACAGTCCCCTGATCGAGTATAACAAAGTCCCTTGATCGAGTATAAAAAAGTTCCCTGGTCCAGTATAACAAAGTCCCCTGATCGAGTATAACAAAGTCCCCTGATCGAGTACAACAAAGTCGTCTTATCGAGTATAACAAAGACCCTTTATCGAGTATAACAAAGTCCCTCATCGAGTATAACACAGTCCACTGATCGAGTATAACAAAGTCCCCTGATCGAGTATAAAAA
>NW_024730113.1:0-9022 GCF_018991925.1 Homarus americanus | reverse complement strand
AATAATACGTAGAATATTAAAACTATCGAGGAGACCAGATGGCATTGTTTTCGTGAAAGTGATTTATGGTTGTACAGTATATAAGAAACTGAAGAAAATACATCCTTGGTTGTAGCTATAACTTTAATAAAAAATTGAATACCATGTATGTTTTCTATAACGCTTATTTAATGTTAATAACGGAACACTAGATAGCTAACCAATAGTGGTAAAGAAGTAAGGCGCAGACGCATTGGGGAACGCCAATGTATATGAACAGTAAGTGAGTACATGTGAAAACATATCATTATTTCTCAACATATGAATATGAAAGCAACACTTATTATTTACTGTTCATATATGTCTTAAATAATATTTACTTAATGTAAAACAAATATTCTTCTCACCAATGGCAGTAAAGCGAAAACATAAGGACAGCCGATGAATATTGTGCTAGTTTTTACTCAGATGACGAAGTCAACTCTGCTGAAGCTGTAGATTTCCATAAAGCTGTTACTGAACCTGAAGTTTTTGTTGAAGCTGCTGAGATGCTGAAGTTGATGGCTTAGGCCTTTTGAATAATAAATCTGGTCTAAAAGAACCTTGCACAGCTGCTTTCTTTCTCATTATACATCTTTTATGTAGAGGTCAATTGTGCTTATTTAAATTTTAATTCTTTTTGTTTTGTTAATGGATCCACTTCAGAAAATATGTTCATTGCTTGCTCCATATATATCCACAGACCTCTCGCTTTTTTTTCATATCAATATTTTAACACATCTAGTTTCTCGCCAAGCTTTATACAATTCTATTAGCTTTTGAAACAACACTACCAATTACTTGCTCTCTTGCTCATGTTGATGTAGTCAGCTGAATGCACATGGGCCCCGTAATTTTCTAATTTTACATGGAGACTACATTAACTGGAAATGTTTCGTTTCGGTATAGAAAATGGCGGCCATTTGAAAAAAAAAAATTTGGTCATTTACTGCGGCGGCCGTATGTCCCGACGGTTGTAAGGTCGGTTATAGTACTGATGAAAGTTGAGGCAGTCGTCAGGGGAATACCTGTATAATGTAGTAAAAATACAGGTATAATATACATACAGTAAAACAGGTACAGTACAGTAGTAAAGTAAAAATTAAACACTACACTGTTCACTGATTGAGAAGTAGATGCAGTATCGTATCCTTAAATCTGATGGACTTTTCTTACGTTTTACTTGAAAATTCAATTTTATATATCACTTATTTAACTTAATTATACAATTATATACATTACACAATTTTTAAGCCATTCCTGGATCATCAACATCACTGTCACTACTATCAATTTGATATACAGGTTCCTGAGTTGCAGCTTCAATGACGACATCATCTGTAGCGGTGAGGGGCCTGGCTGAGGTTCGCCGCGGGATGACTTGTTTTTTTATGATTATGTCGAGTGTTTTGTTTTGTCAGCTGTTTCTTCCCTCGTAGATTTGACGATATGCGGCAAACACTGCATGTGCATTCTCTATGAGTGGAGAAGCGTTCAGTGTTGGGGTACATCTTCGCACTTTCAGCAGAGTGTTAAGGTCGGGAACTTCTTCGTATTCCCACCTCCTCCTCCTCACCTCTCTTTCCCTTTCTTTCTTTAGTTATTCGATGTTCCTGTAACTCTAACAACTCTTCGTTGGTTAGTTCTTCAGGAACAACGTCTAGCAGTTCTTCTATATCGTCGTCATCACGCCGAGGTTCATGCTCGTCATGTTCACAGGATTGTTCGTAATTTTCAAGTTCTGTGACCGTTTCAAAACCCTTGAAATTGTGCACATATCTCTTCAAGACTTTTTCCACACTCCGCTCATACATTGCTTTTGACATCATCCCAGCCCCAACAATGGAGTGGTACATGGTGTTTTCTCCAAACTCCTTCAGTGTCTTCGTCATTCTCCTTGCAGAAATAGCCATTGCAAAGGGCCTCCTGAGATAGTAGGACTTGAAAGATGCAATAGTCCCTGATCCATAGGCTGAATCAAAGAGGTGGTATTTGCGCAGGAAAACCACTTTGATGTTGAGGTGAGGTCACCAATGGAGGGGGGTGACCTGGAGCATTGTCCAAAATCAACAAAATTTTGAACTCTATCCTTCTTCTGTGCAGTACTTTCGAGGTCACCAGCATAGCAGTGAGGCATCCTGGAACAATGCTTGCATCATCCATGACTTTTGGTTGGCTCTATAATACACTGGCAACGTATGTTTGTTGATTTTTTAAAAGCCCTGGGTTCTCACTATGCCACACCACAAAAAGGTTTCAACTTGAATCCGGCAACACCTCCACCCCCCAACATCACAGTCACTTGGTCCTGAATGCCTTAAAGCCTGGCATCGACTTGGCCTCCTTGTCTTTTAATGACCGGCATCCTCTTCCAAAACAAGGAGGTTTCGTCCATATAATTATTTGCTGGGCAAATATCCTCCCTCGACGATAAGCTTGTCCAAGGCAAGGTAGGTAGATGGTAGCCTCACGAAGGCCCATAGGAATTCACTAATTGGCAACTCTACTCGAGATCGCTAAGCCACGCCCTTTTGCCACTTCATGCGTTTGTAATATTGAGGTATTATTATCTGCTTCTACTGTTTGCTGCACTAAGGGCGGCTTAATAAGTGATGTCATCGAAGCAATCAGCGACGTTGGATGGAATCCAGCGGTCGCAAAGCGTCGCAAGTAAGATATTTATATTTATTTTAGATATTTAATCAGTGGCTCCATTAAAAATAAACAAAACTCCACCATACATTTATTGTACAACTTTTACCATCATAGGCTCAAAATACGTAAATAAAATTTCATTTTTATTTTCACTAGCGTAGATCCTATGGGAGTGAGGCTACCTGGTATCACTATACTGCCAGACCTGAGGGGTCACTAATACTAGGTAAATACTTAACTCTAATCTTAATTTCAGGGTCGTTGCCACCAGATCCTCTGGACAGCATGTAACTCGTTAGGTAGCGGGCAGAGTGGACTAGGCATTGGTTAGTCCATTGACCAGATCGATAAGGGAAAGAAGGAAACCATAACATGTCTTAATTGATTTATTCCTAATAAAGCATACTGGTAAAAACATACAAATGAATTGGTCTTCCTCAGAAGAACAACGAAAATGTTGGTTACCCAGATCGGCACCAGACGTCTTACATTAATGTGTCATCCACATACTTACATAACAATCTGTGACCACCTTACCTCGGTCATTCCTTCTACACTACCCCCACATCAGACTGCTCCACCTGTATGGAATATAGCACCGTCGGTTATCATACATAGTAGCACCATCTCAACACACCTGTTACACTCACACCTGCAGGTATGAGACACCTTGTCTTTAAGGTATACATAACAGGCACCTCGTTCGCACACCGTCCTCGGTGGGTAAAGACGAGGGATCACCGAGACATACCAGTACTATTTCTACGCCTGGTATTATAGGTCGCTCAAGGACGACCGCGGAGTTTCTCACGGTCTCTTATTTGTTACCACTCATTTGGGTGGTGTGGAATCCACGGGTTCACAGTGGATTAGCATAGCTGGGAGTAGTCACCACCAGACACCTATAGGGACAATGCTGCCGACCCGACCGCATGGGACCTGAGGTGACGGTAGAACAGAGGGTATTGAGAAAAAATGCCTGACGGGCGGTTATCACACACCCTAACATATTACTATTACACTTATACATCAGGCAAAGCTTTAAACTGTAATAACTTCTATATAAGCCTTAATTATAGGGCGAGATATAGGCCGATAGGAACACTGACCTGAGGTGACGAGAGAACGAGGGACTGAGTGAGCGCCCCGCCGCTCTTCACCGCGTAGGCCTCTACAGTTTTCAATTAATTTACTTTTGTTTCTTACGGTTCTCACCTGAACACTTTCCGGTATATTGTCACTCATGCCTTATAAACACATATTTTAATCCTAAATTACACACTAAGGTAAGGTCTTGGTTTGCTAGTTCGTGGGTAAATTCATTGGGCTATAATATCAACGCGGCACTCGAGGCGGGTACAGGACGCCTCCCCAAACAAAGGCCGAATGTTCATGGCGGGTATATCCACTTCACTTAAAATTGAGGATCCTCCTCGCCCATTATTTGAGATTCTCCTGATCACTGTACATGTCGTGGGTATATGTCACGTGAGGATGAGGTGTATTAAGTTCACACCGATGCATAAAGATATTTTTCAAGTATAGTTTCTGGGTCACTTCCAACACCTCACTTAGTACTGATGCATTTATCCTTTTCCAGATCATTGTTCTCATGTATTATATGATATCTGTGGAAGTTATGTTCGCTACATGTTCACAGACGTAAATAGTATGACCCCTAAGCCATGGTCCACACTTAGTCCTACAGTACACTAGTCCGGTTCAGCTGGACTTAACATTCATCTTATGGATACCCTGAGTTCTCCTAATGCTATGAATACATACAATTAATATTATATAACTGTACCTGGTACAATAACATGATCTAGTAACATTGAGTAGGTGAGTTATCTTATCAATGTTTCCCGTTTTCTATTCTACAAGTGCGGTGATTTGAGCTATATAGTGTAATATGAATTAAATGGGGTTTTAGGAATGACAATGATGTGCGCAGTACACTACCTACCTTGGTCCAAGGTATCGATGAATTCCGCTGCTGCTGTAGAACCGCACTCGCCGACTCGCCGCTGTCCTTGACGTTATGAAGCCCATAACGATGTTTGAAGCGCTTAAACCAGCCAGAGCTTGCGGAAAACTCCGTCGTAGTCGGCTCCTGCTTGTTGCTTCAACATCTTTGACACCTTTTTGGGATGGTTAGCGTGCTGATTGGGACTCACTTTAAGTCTGATCTTCAATCCAGGTCATCAGTATCTTTCCATACTCGATATCAGCCCCTCTCGAAACCTGGTCATTCTTGTTGCCTTCATTGAAGCCGATCCTTTAACCACTTCAAGAATCTCTGTTTTACATTATCGTCGCGATCATAGAGTGCGACATGCCGAAATCACGTGCGATGGCATTCACAGATTTACCGCCATCAGCGGTCTTATTATTTTCTGCTTCTCCAAATCAATGCTCTTGCGTTGTTTCTGCTGCTGCTACCACTAGGCTGTTGAGCTGCGTTTGGGATCCATGATTAACTTAGGTGGATTGATTTTAATAAAATCAAATGAAAGACAATGTAATAACACTCATGATACGCGGAGGTAATCAGGACTGGATGCTGACGATGTTACGGCACTGCCGAGAGCCAAACAAAGCATAAACTGTTATACAGTTTGTAAACTTTATTTTAGTAAGGAAATCAAAAAAAGTACTGTACTGTACACTACAATAGCCAAAAACATAAACCAGTAACATAGGTATTTATATCTATCAAAACATATTATGGATATACTGTATAGTTACTGTAATGTATCACCCTGGCAGCACAATCTGTAAGAACACGCATGCACGTGACCGCACCTGCTCTAAGGCCACTTTATGACTGCTGTCTGAACGGGTTTTTTTTCCATATTATTTTCATAATAATGATGGATATGCGATCGGACGTTGTTCGGATGGACGTTAACCGGCGCATGACTTTATGTGTATATATATATATATATATATATATATATATATATATATATATATATATATATATATATATATATATATATATATATATATTGTTACGAGTTGGGGATTTAGAATATAGTTATATGTCTACCCAGATCCCAACAGGTAACAACAATAAAAGAAAACAAAGACAATCGGACTATAAAAGGGTAGACAAAGGATGCGAGTTTTTGTTGTATATAATAGAGTACCATAAATCCCTTAACAAAATATTCAGCTTATAAATTACCCTTAACCAAACTTAACCTAAACATTAACAGTATATACATATTAATAAACATAAACAATCTCGAAGCAAGGACAAATTAATACAAGATACTAGTACTTAAGTGAGGAGCTGAGATGGCTAACGGGTAAGGCTATGAGTATTGAAGAAGTTAGTAGTCACTGCACGTAGGTTTAGAGGATAGATGATCCTGTGGTCACTCCCAGAGCCAAGTGCTCTCTCCTCGAATGGAGCTGACGAAGACTTTGAGGAGGTGACGCAACAACCAGGATATGGAGAAGGAAACCTCGGAGTGGTAACTCAAGACGAGTCATACTCGTGTCTCGTCCCTCAGATGGCGTTGCTCGTGGTGCTGCATTGAACAAGATAAGTGGCTGCAGTGCTGGGTGGGGTTCAATATATATATATATATATATATATATATATATATAAATCTACAATGAAAACGTGATAAGATACCTGATAACACACAACACGAGGTTTGCTGTTCTTATCTCACAACATCTCAGTTGCCTCTGGATATTCTTGAATAAAGACGAAAGCCATACCTATGTTTCCATTTTCCTGTGTGATTTTTATAAATATATATATATATATATATATATATATATATATATATATATATATATATATATATATATATATATATATATATATATATATATATATATAGAAATCGCGTCACTTAGTGCTAGTTTGATATCCTTGACTAGAGGAAGACATTATTGAGAGCCATCGGATGGTTCTGTCTTTCCTCGAGGGAGACGTTCGATATATTGTTCTCCTCGACGGGTATTACAGGCACTCTACTCAACCCCTCACCCCAACAGGACGTATTTTAGAAAACCTATTTTAGTATTCTATCCATTAACACTCATAGCTACAGTGATTAAGTTACAGTGATACTTTTTAAAGGAAACCTTTTATAATAAACAAACACAGAAAGGAACACATTGATTTCACTACAGAAGATCCAATAATTTTGATCTATATTTAGTAAGTCTAAAATATAAGGTAATGCTTCTAAGATTATTACAAGTAGTGACAACCTAGTTAGGTTATAACATATATGACAGTTTCACAAGTAACTGTTATACACACTAACAGTCACCTCACAGATAGTTGGTAAAGGTAGGTTAGGTTAGGTTAATGTGATATACTACTGTTACAAAGAAGAAACCGTTTTATATATATATATATATATATATATATATATATATATATATATATATATATATATATATATATATATATATATATATATATATATATATATTATTGATAAAACCACACAGGAAAAGGAAACACTGGAAGACTGTAGTGGACTTTCCCCTAACAAGCTCTTAACTGCGTAGCCACAGCCACCAGCTGCTACCGTCTCCTAGCAAACAGCGTATCCGCATTCCAATGCCGCCGTATCCTAGCAACCGAGCAAAAAGACCGGCGACTTCGGGTTTTCCCAACATGATTCATAGAGGACTGGCGGCTGCTGCTAGGTATATAAGCTCTGTCTCTCCATTGAGATTCATTCTGACCATTCTTCCTGAAAACAAGCAACACCTCCTCCTCCGCTGCCTGGCTGCCTTCGCTTCTCCTCGCCTGCCTGGCGGTCTCGCCCAGCCAGCCAGCTGTCCTTCTCTGAGCTCTCACCAACCAACTCTCATTCTGCCCATCTTCCTGAACAAGCAACACCTCCTCCAGCAAGCTCCATGCTGTTAGCATTCATTCAACCTGGAGGCCAGCAACAGGCAGCATCTTCTAACGAAGCTCCTGCACATCTACCTCCTACAACACGCTACTCACCAAACGCTTCTACTGAGCAGCCCTCACCACACGGCACCTCCAGCACCAGACTGTCTATCATATAACTTATATTATATAAGAAAACCACATTAGAGTTTCCTTCCATCCTGAGTGCTAGACAACATTAATATCTCGATACCCCTACAAGACCTTAGCTTTAGTTTTTTCTTATTCAAGACATCTTCAGTTGCCTCTGGAGATGTCTTGAATAAAGATGAAAGCTAAGGTGCTCCATTGTTTCCTTTCCCTGTGTGGTTTCATCAAGATTTATCTTGTCCACGTTTCCATTGAGGATCTGTTATGCCATAACTTAGCAACTTAATTTACATTAAATATGAATATAATAATGAGGCACATATGGCACAACAAAATAAAAAGCAAATTGGCAACTCAGCACAACTTAGTCCTTAATATTTATCATGACAAATGATTTTAAATGCAAAAGTTACAAACACAAATAAACAAAATTGTGCGTTATGGGTTCAATCACAGCCCTTTTACTTTATCACAATAGTTCAGAGTAAATGTTTGAATTATACACGCACAAAAATTTGAAATAAAATTTAATTTCAAAAGTTTGCAATAATAAATGTGCAGGTTAAATAATGGATTGATAGATTATTTCAAGAGACGAAGTAATATACAGGATTTTAGTGAGTTTAGCTTCACTAGTGCACTTGTATATTAGGAGGTGACAAGGCCAATTATAACACATCTAGATCAGTATAGACTGCGACAGCAATTGAAGAAACTGGAAATAGAGAATGGAATCTGCACATGCTCCGTGTTACTGCTTATCTGAGTTTGCGACAGGATAGTCATTCTTTCTGGCCTCACTGCTGCAGGTAGACGTTTCCAGTCTCTTCTTCTGCTTCAGCTTCTTTCTCATTATGGTCTGTGTCTGTTGTACTTCCCACCATCTGTGCATTTTTTAGTCAGCAGAGTGCCAGAATGTTTCTTTTCTTAATTATTTAGGAGGAGGAGTGTTGTTTTGCTAGTTCAGGTTGTTTGCTAGGTGGTGCCTCCAGGCTTTGGTCATTTTCAGGCTTTTGCTTTTTCCTGTTTACGTGCCCCTTTTTGCTTCTTGTGGTGCTTCATGCCAAGGGCGTCGCTCTTCCCCACGTAGGTGGCCCTTTTCCACCCTCTGTTTGTCTTTTCTCTCTTCCAGGCCCACTCACCAAGTCGTTACTCAGTTTCGTTGCCTGTTTCGGGTTTTTGTGGCAGGGAGAGACGTTAGTAGTCCCTTCTTCCTCCCTGCTCCATTGTTTTATTTCTCCTTGTAAGAGTGTACCATCGTACGATATGTTTTCCCATGTTGAGTGGGGGGGCTTGTCCGTGGCAGCGCCGGGTGGCTGTGTG
>NW_024730112.1:0-18460 GCF_018991925.1 Homarus americanus | reverse complement strand
ACAACAGCGCTTCCTGCCACCCTGGCGGACAGTTCCCTTCGATATCACAATACCGACGTATCCGCCTAAAAAATTAATTATACAAAGTATTTATCTCCAACACACTGCCAAATTGAGAGCTCTTGAACACATACACAATCTACAGACTGATGATAATATCACACAGACCATCTACACTGATGGATCTCTAAACACCGCCTGTGGGAGGGCTGGAAGTGCTATTGTTGTGACTCAACCTGACGGTAATATAATTGAGAAAGGATTTAGAATTAACAACTAGGCATCCACTCTACAAACTGAATTAGTTGCCATACTCACAGCTATTAAATTCATTGAAACCACTGTTGCTGACAGTCACATCATCACTGACTTTCTATCCTCACTACTTGCCCTTGGCACCCTCGACTCAGGTTGTCAATCTCTTGTCACTGAAGTCAGACATAAATATGCGTGCCTTGTTGACCGGGGTGTCAGGGTCAAACTGTTGTGGATCCCCTCTTACATAGGCCTCATCAGACATGACAGAGTTGATGCCCTCGCCAAACTCGTGTCTGACAAAGACACCGTTGAATACAATTTGGGTCTGTCAAAAAGATTCCTTAAAACTGTCATTATAAAGAACTTATTGATGAGTTTGAATCAAGTAGATTAGTGCAAACAAGCACAAGTCGATCCAAAGTTTACCATGATGAGATGTATCAAGTGAAACATGTATATGGAGCAAGTAACATGATCACTAGATTACAAGATGTTGTAACCACTAGATTAAGGTTAGGATATAAGTACCTCTGGCAGTATGTTCCTCAAGCAGATGTAAACAAGACAAAATGTAAAGTGTGTGGCCAGACATATGGCCACACACTTGAACACAACGTCCTCTACTGTGTGAAGATAGAACCTTTTAGGGACAGGTCCAAGCACACTGTGTGTGAAATGGCACAACACTTCATCTCTAATGGCAAGGTAGCCGACATAATAAGATTGTATCCACTTTTTTGCACTTAGTAACTATATCAGTTCGAATGTACAGAACCAAATACACAATGTGCTTGAATACTTCTCACGTAAATGTGAATAACAAAGTGTGAGGCCAGACATACTGCCTCACACGCCTGTACTCGCGCATTTGTGAATAAGTTACCCTTTATGTATAGAACTAAATAAATAATGTAATTGAAATACTGTGTAACATTCAGTGCCATAATATCCGGACAACGGGGTTTAATTATTATGACCCGTTGTAAACCCTACTCTATAATCCTGTTGCGCTACCGCTCACAGGATGAGTGTGGGGTGCACAATAAAGTAGCCGCTGTAAGCGGCAAAATCAAAATAAAAAATCATCCTACAACACTATTTATAATCCAAAAACTCCCCAAAGGTCACTCCTGCCTCGGTGACCTTTGGGGGGTAACACTGCCCACTGGAAGAGAGCTTACGAGAAAACTGCCCCCACCCAAAAGTCACTTGTTGGGTGTTACAAAGTGCCTGCTGGGTGTGCTGGGTGATTTAGGCGAGTCTCCCCTGCACCTCCCCCACAACCCAGGGCCACGGTGTGTAAGGTTAAGACGTTCGAATTCTAATAGTGTTGATGATGAAATAATACAGAAGAAGAAGAAGAAGAAGAGGAAGAAGAAGGCTAGATTACGTTAAGTTACGTTAGGTTAGGCTAGATTAGGTTAAGTTTAGTTTCCCAAATGTGACTTTTATAATCATTGTCAATTCCCAAGCAGGTTTATTTATTAAACTCTATATCCTGCAATGGTGTTAATGAAGGATTTAGTAACTGGTTTAGAATATAGTTAAAAGACTACCCAGATCCCAACAGGCAACAACAATAAAAAAAACTTAACAAACAAAGACAATCAGACTATAAAAGGGTAGACAAAGGATGAGAGTTTTTGTTGTGTATAATAAAGTACAATAAATTCCTCAACAAAATATCCAGCTTTCTATAATTTACCCTTAACCATACTTAACTTAAACATATGCAACATTGGCTTAACAGTATATAAATATTTATACAACATACAACAATCTGAAGCAAGTGGAGGTGGGAGGTAATATAGGGTTACAATACTCAAGTGCGGTGCTGAAGTGTCTGACAAGTAGGGCTGAATATTGAAGAAGATGGTAGGTAGTCACTATGCCGTAGGTTTCCAGGATAGGTAATCCAAGTGTGGTCACTTCCCAGAGTGAACTGCACTCTCCTCGATGCGGAGCTGATGAGGAAGAGTTGGAGGAGGTGACGCAACAACCAGGATATAGAGAGAGGAAACCCGGAGTGGTGACTAAGACTAGTCATACTCGGGTTTCGTCCCTATATGGCCTTGCTCGGTGGTGCTGGAAGGATAGTTATTCAATTGAAGGTGGAAGTGAAGTGCCCAATGGTTATGCCAAGTTCATGTTAGTTTTATGTCTTCAGCTAAGAGAAGAGTCGAGGGCGTAGAGGCCTGAAGAGTCAATGGTTTATGTCTAAGCAAGTTATTGGAAGTTCCAACAACCTGTCCCTGAATACGAATTCGCAACTTTCGACTGACAACATGTACCTACTTTGCTGCTAGGTGAACAGGGACGAAGGGGAATAGGAAGAATGTCCAAACAACTTCCGCCGGCCCGGGAATCGAACCCGTGACATCTTGCTTCCTGGGCAATGTGAAACTATGTTGTTTTTTGTTTTTTGTTTTTTGTTTTTTACGCCATTTGCCTGTCTACTCAGAAGTAACTGGGAACCTGGATGTTAATCAATTTGCGGATCTCGTTCTGGGGTAATGTTTAGCCAGCGCAGTTGGCAAGTTGTCCGGTCTTCTCGGACTATTCCTTGACACTGGGTCATGCAACTCGTTAACTTAGGGTGTGGTTGTTATGTTGGTCCTAGTGCCAGCCATCATCGTACACGAGGGTCAACCATTATTGTTAGGTTATTAAATAAGTTACAAGTATATACTACAGTAAGTATATAATATAAAACATCGTAATATATATATATTTAGTTTCGGGGTTTATTAAGTTATTTATTACTTGTACTTATTACTGGTATTTGTTTTCCTCTCATCTGTATAGTTTAAGTCTTTACTATTGTTTAGAATATATCATATCATATCACCCATGATGATTATCCTGTACTTAAAACGAAAATAATATTAATATCACTTAGATAATATTTGTTAAGGTTAGGTAAAGTTAGTTTAAGTTTTCTATTAAACAATTTATTAATACATAATATGATGAAGTACATGATCGACGATGGCCAGTTAGAACTTAAAATAATACATAGAAGTTATCGATATTAGGCAATTATCCCAATTAGTTTAATTGCCAGGATTATATAGTATACGATTAAGCTTTTACAAATCATCAGTCGTTTTAGTCAAATAGAGATAACTTTTTGGTATATTATTACAACTTAATTAAGATTAATTCGTATAAGGTAAAATTTAGTGTTCCAGTTAAAATGTCGTTTACTGTCATATGGTGGTTAAATTATACTGTAAGTAGGTTAGGTTAGGTCAGATTAGATTAGGTTAGGTTAGGTTAGGTTAGGTTACATTTTATATGAAGGTATTCATTTATATGTATATTTATGATCCACAGGATCGTTTATGGCCAGTCAAAAGTTTCCCCCAAAAGAGAGAAATACATAGAAGTTATCACTAATGGTCACTTATCCCTATTTAGTGTAACATGCAGTATATATAAAGTGAAGTTTATTTTTTTATTTTTTTTGTTTTCGTATCATATAAGTAATTTATTTGTTGACAAAAAGCTTAGAATAAGTAAATATAATCAAAAAGAACATTGGAAAACTGACAAGTGACTTTGTAATATATAATTAAGTCGCGATGAAAGTACCAAAACGACGTGCTGGTCAAGCTCCGAAAGAGTTGTCCGGGGGTCTAGCTAACCTCTGGTCGGGGCTTGACCGGCACGAAAAAAAGAAAAACCTTTTGGACTTAGTATACATGATTTTGGCGACCTGTGGTGTAATGGTTCGATTCCCGGGCAGTGTGAATTATAGGCAAGTTTTTTTTTCCGCCATTTGCTTCTTAACCTATCTGTAATTAGGAACCTGGATGTTAATCGATTTGCGGATCATGTTCTGGTATAATGGTTAGCCAGTGCAGTTGGCGTATTGTCCGGTCTTCTCGGTCTATTCCTTAACACTGGGCCATGCAACTCGTTAACTTATGGCGTGGTTGTTGTGTTGGCGACAGTTTCTGCAACTTAAATTCACGCCTAGGTGGTCCCAAAATCTGTAAAAGAGGAGGATATCCTCGACTTGACCCAAAATGCGACCCAGCTTACGCATGACGTTAGTGGTTAGAGAGGTCGAAAGACCGCCACCTCAGTTGGCTGCAGCCACAACTGTGAAAACTGGTGTCCTCAGTCACATAATGTCCGCTAATTGTGTTGTGTTTGGGTGTAATTCTTGGTTCAAGCGAGACGGGAATATACACTTTCATACACGTCCTAAAGATGAAGAACTAAGATACAGTGGATTAACCTCTTCAAGAGAAAAGACAACATTAATACTGCTAATGCTCGGATATGCTCGGTGGGCATTGAACAGCTCCCAGAGGCTGACAGAATCTGCAGTCCATTGTAAAAGTAGTTTGATAAATATTGAATATGAATTTTATATATTTTTCATAACATTTACCATAAATTTAACATTAGAGAATTCGTAAATAATGTCAAAAGCAAATAAATATATGTGCCCTGGTAGTGTTGTATAATGAATTGGAAATTCTATCAGAGTCTGGTAAAAAGTTTTCAGGACACCCCCCTTCTCCCTCTCCCCGCGCATATTATTAATATAATGAACACAAGAGGGAGGAAAGAATATCCTGAAGGCAATTGTATATAGTTACATCTCTCTCTCTCTCTCTCTCTCTGTGCTGTATCAGTCATAGGAACATTAATAGCTGCAGACAAGTCAGCGGCTGTCATCATAAACATACGTGCAGAGAGAAGAGGCCAAAAGAGGACTGTGCATGAAATTGATTCTACAAGGGCACCTGATGTACTGCAAGAGAAAGAACCTGAGGAAGAAAGACCAGTTCTGATCACTGAGGATCTACAACATCAACTGGATGATGTGAAGAGGGAGAGAGCTGTTCTTCTCATTGAGGGAAAAAGAGGAAGGCAGGAGAGGATTTATTGGCATGAGCTGATAGAAAATACTTTATTAAGGCTACTGCTGCTACTAAAGATGTTTTAAGGAGTTATTTTGTACTCTTCTTAGGTGAATTTTGTCTTGACTGGTGTCCCTGTAATATACTGGTCTGAGGAGGATATCAGTCGAACATTGACCTTTCGCAGCTTAAGCCCCGAAACCTTATCACTACTTGCCTGATAAAAGTCAATTTCCGTTCCCATCTATCAGTACACTGCATCGTTGGATTCTAAGCTCAATGTGGAACCAGGTGTGTTGCATGCAGTTCTGCAACTGTTGTACCATAAATGTGAGTCTGTGGATGACTGTAAACGTCTACGTGTTTTATCTTTTGATGAAACAAGTGTCAGTGAAGGCAACACTTGTCATGGGAGGTCATAATTCCTCACATCACTCACACCTGGAGGCAAAGGCAGCACCTGAGATCACCTGCTCTAACTACCCCCCACCCCCATAATCTGGCGTCAGTGGCTGTAACACTTATCATATGACGTCATAACTACTGTCACATTATGTCTACATTATTAACATAATGGAAACAACAGGGAGGAAAGGAGCTCCTGTAGGCAACTGTATATATATATATATATATATATATATATATATATATATATATATATATATATATATATATATATATATATATATATATATATATATATATATATATATATATATATATATATATATGTAACCTGTGGGAATTTGCTGGACTTTAATTTCTCACTTGACTTGGGGTTTATTAAAATTTAATAGATGGTAAAGGCAGTGGAAGCGCCCCTTTGAGAAAAATCCCGAACCAGCACAAGAACACTTAAATCTACTACACAAAATGAACTGTCCGTGACCCGTGGAAGGATAGCGTCTGTGACTGGGATGAATGAGACACACTGTAAAATTTAGGCACTTATATTCCCTCCAACACTACAAACACAATCAAATAATGGTACACCAATATGCACACCTCTTAACTTAAACTTTAAACACTACTCTGGGGAATAAAAGTTATACATGACATAGAAATTATTAGAAACACAGGCAACAATAAATTTGAAGTATTAAGAAATGTTGTTTGCACACATGAACAGGCCTTAAGGGCTTTCACAAAATAATATCAGTCACTTAGGAAATGGTACTAAAAAATAAGAAATTAAATACTCCACAATGAATAGGCCTTAAGGGTTTTCAACAAAATAATATCAGTCACTGAGGAATGGTAATAAAAAATAAGAAATTAAATACTCTACAATGAATAGGCCTTAAGGGCACTCAGCAAAATTATAGCACCCCAACAGGTGTACACTTCCTAACCTAACCTAACCACTACTCTGGGGAACAAGGTTATACCTGAGATCAGAATTATGCAGAATTAGAGGCATTAAAAGAATCAAATCACAGTATCACTCTGGCTCCACTTAATGGCACAAACATTCAAAAAAACACTACTATCAAAATTATTTAAGAAATATTAAACTACACACGTCAAGATAATATCAGTCTGAGGAATGGTGTTAACTACACCCGTAATAAGTAAGATAAAATGTTCCTCTAGGTATCTCCTAGAGTCCTAGACTCACGGTCTCAGTGTGTGACCATTAATATACTCAGATAGCCTCAGTGTACTCCCAGTGCGTCCATGGGCAGGAAGAGAGTGAGCCAATCAGACCTTGTGCAGTTGAGAGAACTTTAGCTTCCCGTTAGCAAGAGGGTTTCACTAGCTGACCGAGGACACGTGGTGTTGTGTACCGGAGTGGTAAGAACTGATCACCCACTGCCGATGCTGGTCCCGTGTCGTTTTAGTTGTCGGGAGCACTCGTTCACTCAAGAGATCCTTTGCTACCCCGCTAAACAGTGACAGGCCTACACTGATCGGTCCAATGGCGACAATCGCCACCCTCAATCATCAACGGTGTTTCAACGTAATAATCTTCGCAGTCAACTCCGTCAACACCTTCCAATTCTGGGTTTGACGAAACCTCTTTCTGAAATGAACTCACTGGCTGTTCTAGCCGATTTTATCACTGCCCCATTTGAACAACTTGGGTCTGAGACTACGAGACTACTGTTATGGGCTGCGGCCAGCGCAGCACAGGTGACCAGGCCACGATCATTTCTGATGGACGCCAGCGAACGTTTTGTCTGTGTGAATGTTTCCGGGACTGGCCCAGCTAGCCAAGGCCTCAAGGCTTAGCTTGGCCTATGTGATGGCTCGGCCTAACTTAATAACCCCTGGGACACCCGCAACATTATTCAGACTGGCAAATTATCTATAATAATTTCAAATTCAATAATAGTCCCCTAACCGCGAATCGATCATTATTAATTCGGTAAATTACATTTAACATCATATAGGCCTAGTTCCGCAGTCTCTCGCTACGAGCAGGCAGCGCTCCCTCCCCTCAGATGACCTTGAACGCTCAGTATCACTCATGGCGGGGCATTTGAAATTACTCTGAAATTTCTGGATATCACAATCGACCCCCCTAAAAAAAAGACAGCACTGTCCTCATGTGCTGAGAAAACATGCATACGACCCCCCTAAAATTTTGTTCTAAGGACTGCACCTCACCCCTTTAGCGTGCTAAATGCAGCATTTGTCTTCTCTTCTCTCCATTTCTCTCCCGCTAACATATATATATATATATATATATATATATATATATATAAATATATATATATATATATATATATATATATATATATATATATATATATATATATATATATATATATATATATATATATATATATATATATATATATATATATATATATATATATATATATATATAGTTATAATTACCCGATCTTAAGCTGCAGTTATTTAAATACATGACTATAACTGAAATACATTGTTTTTCTTTTAACCTTTCCTTCTGTGTATCACCCACCACACTGACTGGTGTCCTTAGCTAAAGTTATATACAAGATTAAACACTCTATTAGCATTATTTTCTATGTGAGATACTGAGATAACAAAGTATAGTATATAGAACCATAAAATGTTCTGTTTATAAGAGGTGAGAGGTAGGCGAGGGAGTCTACCTGCTGACGTCAGCAAAGCTCCACCCACCTTGTCCTAGCCTGGCCTAGCCTAACCTAACCTAACAGTGTAAAACAAGTCTAGCCTAGCCTAACCTAACCAAACCTAACCTAGTGTAAAACAAGTCTAGTCTAGCCTGAAATAGCCTAACTAACATAACCAACCTATGTAAAAAGTTCAGCCTAGCCTATCGAACAACCAACATAACCTTAAACCTAGTGCAAAAACAAGTCTAGTTCAGTCTAGCCTAGCCAACCTGACCCAACTCAACCTAGTAAACAGTTCTGCCCAGCCTAGCTAACCCAAGACAACCCAACTCAGAAACAAGTCTATCTAGCCTAGCCCAACCTGACCCAACTAACCTTATAGAACAGTCTACCAGCCTAGCCTAACCCAACGTAACCCCAACCTAGTGTAAAAATAAGTCTAGCTTCTAGCCTAGCCTTAACCTGACCTCCAACCTATGTAAAAACAACTCTAGTCTAGCCTAACCTGACCTAACTCAACTTAAAGGTAAAAACAAGTCTGCCCAGCCCAGCTCAACCCAACATAACCTAACCTAGTGTAAAACAAGTCTAGTCTAGCCTAGCCTAACCTAACCTAACCTAACCTAGTGTAAAACAAGTCTAGCCTAGCCTAGCCTAACCTAACCTAACCTAACCTAGTGTAAAACAAGTCTAGCCTAGCCTAGCCTAACCTGACCTAACCTAGTGTAAAACAAGTCTAGTCTAGCCTGACCTGACCTAACCTAACCTAACCTAGTGTAAAACAAGTCTAGCCTAGCCTAATCTCGCCTGATCTGACCTTATCTAACCAAAACTAACCTAACCTTGATCTGATCTGATCTGATCTAATATAGTGATTAGTTTGAATCAGATTGTTATACGTCTTTTTGATCAGTCTAAGTTTCTTTCATCTTACTCTTCATTTTTTCTCTGTTGTTCTTCCTTGTTATATTTTTTCTTTATGCTTTATTTTCTTTCCCTCCTTCTCCTCTTCTTATTCCTCTATTGTTCTTTAAGAAATCAGGATAACTATTAAGATTTGTTGACCAATTTTTCTCTACATTTTCATTAAAAGATTACTTATTACAACAACATTATCTGTATTTATATTATCTGAAGAGGAGTCCTGGCCACAACAAACGCCCCCTACACTAACAAAATGAAACACTGCAGTAAATTATGTAAATATTCAAAAGGATTTGGATTTAATTGTCGGTCGTTTAATTTTAGGAACATTTCTTTAGTGTTAACGGGAGGCAGGTAATGGCTATTATCAAAAAGCTTCCCTTATAATGACTACGGTCCCTCCAGCCAGACTTATACTAGCGTCTAAAGCCAAGGTGTGGTAGAGTCAAGGTTACCCACTGAAAAGTTTATTTGGATAAGTTAGGAGTGATACTATTAAGTTTGGCTCCATTAGGCGGTGTAAGGTTACCTGGAGTGGATGATTATGTGTTGGGTGGGGCGGAGAGGAGTCACACCAGGTTAGTTAGACTCCAGTTAGTGTGTATTTTATCCCTTTAACTCTCAAAGGAAAATTAAATAGATTAGTTGTTTTATAAGATAATTATTTAATTTTAATTCATCGGTTTATACTTTCATGATGTTACGTAAGTCTATAAATTCACATAAATATTTTAATGGCAGGATAATATAAAGATACCTGCTGTAATTACCGTGTTGGAAACTACAATTAGACAACCAGAACAGCATCATCGGCCATTACAGAGCGTTATGTTGTGTAATGTAAGCACTTAAGTCAGCGGCCTAAAGCCTCAGGGCTGCTGTGTGAGGTGGTTCAGTCACGATACAAACATTACCAACATGTTTATCTTCACCAGGTGGGCTTAACATGACCAGGTGATGCCTTACTAACTCTTGGACAATTATTGTTGTTTAGTGAATTTTTATGAAGCTGCAAGATCAATTTACACCTCTTGGAGAAAATTTGGTAAAAGTTTGTTTTCATCCCAATTTCCTTAATTGGTAGATATTTTTTTTTTGTAATTTGGTATTTTTTAACTGACCTGACCTCACCTCATCTGACCTAACCTGAAAATAATCCTAGTGATAATGGTAAAAAATGCCAAATACCTATTGGGATAAAAGCGAATATTAACCGATATTTTTGTATTATGGAGAAAACAAAATCTTCAAAAAAGTACAAAAAGTTAAAAACATAAATCAATATTTATAACAACTCCTCCAGGTATCTGTTGTTAGTTTCACCTTCAGTATCCTCATGACTGTCCTTGTCATTTTACTATTGTTTGTCTTCCTGTATCTTGGATGTTCTCTATGTCACAGTTTATTGTCTTTGTTCTTTATTATACTTCATCACTGTCCATGTTTTACTGCATTATATTTCTTTGTTGTGATAAAATAGTTCCAAGACCTTCAGTTATAAACAATAATCATATGAAAGTCTTTGACAACAACTTAAATTATTCCATATTTTCGTTACTTAGATCCATTGAATTCTTGTGTCCGTGTCCGTGACAATGATAATATTAGAGTATAATGAAAGGACTTATATTGAGTTGTCTCTCAGGTTTTCATTCTACTGTATAAGTTTATCACAGTAAGCAGTCTACTGTGTTATCATCCATACATACAAAGCTGTAGCGAGACTGCTGGAGTTATGCTGCATCATATTAATGCAGCATGCAGCATAATGCGACCTCCTCTCCCTCTCTCCCCGACATGACAGCATAATGCAGCTCCCTCTCCCTCCCTCCCCAACATGATAGCATAATGCAGCTCCCTCTCCCTCCCTCCCCTGCATGACAGCATAATGCAGCTCCCTCTCCCTCCCTCTCCAGCATGACAGCATAATGCAGCTCCCTCTCCCTCCCTCCCCATCATGACAGCATAATGCAGCTCCCTCTCCCTCCCTCCCCAGCATGACAGCATAATACAGCTCCCTCTCCCTCCCTCCCCAGCATGACAGCACCCTGAAGTTCCTTAATGAGTTGGGCTCCAGACTTATTGAAACTACCAGAGACTCCAGGGCATCGATCTACTATTTACAAGACAACCACTCTAAAGAGCAGAGCAACCATTCTTGTGCAGAAAGAGTAGTGAGGGATTGCAGGGTAGGGTATGAGGGACTGGAATGGTAGGGTATGAGGGACTAGAAGGGTAGGGTATGAGGACTGGCAGGGTGGGGCATAAGAGACTAACAAAACTGGGTAGAAGGGTGTGACAATCTCCTCTTCTACACTAATCACGCCACACGTTCTCCCTAAGTCATCAAAAAATATACATTTGTCATGGTGTTCAAAAATTCCTCTTTTACCAACACAAGCTCTCGTTCTTGTAGCCATTGTGATTTAGGCTGAGGGGATAGAGAGATATGGTGAAGGAAGTAGGAGCAGATAAAGATAATGCCGGACATAGATACGAGGATATAATAATTGTGAAAGGGGAAGGAAAGAGGAGGTGGAGATAGTGGTAGAGGAAGCAGGGAAGGAGAGTAGGGGAGAGAGAGTGATGATATATTAAGGTTAATAGAGACAAGGGGGGATAGGATAGGTAAAGAGGATACGACAGGGCAGATTTAATCTAATTTCATGGGTAAGAGATGGCAGGAAACCTAGTGAGTGAGTGAGTGGGACAACCATTGATCGTGATCACACCCCAGTCCACAAGATCGTGCACACAAGATAGTCAAAGGAACAGAGGGAACATATTCGGTTTGTTGTCGAACACTTGAATCAAAGGAGCAATAAGTTATTACTGAGTCACTGCACGTTGACTACATATTATAGTGTTTGTAAAGATCTTTCTTGTTACACTGGTCGGGAAGATCAGATAGCGACCGTACCTGAGCTGTGGCCCATATCTACAGAACCTCGACCATATTAGTTGGTAAAATTGTCTTCGTTTTCTTTGGTGAGTGATCGTGTATTTCCAGATGTAATAACGTAAATGTGTTCAGTGTCTCCAGCAGGACCCGGCTGTACTCTCTTATTGCTGGGACCTCTATCAGTCTGTCTCCACGAATATCAATAAGACCCGTTTCAACTTCTCTACAAACTTTAAGAGCGTTCGGTCGAGGAGTTCAGGTACGAAAAAAGTATGTAAAGTGAGAATAAATTAACACGAGGCCAGTCAGTGTATCAAAACAAGGTCGGGCCCACATCAACTGGCAATATAATCACATAAGGCGGATCATGACGATAACACATTTGTGCTTATTGTTTCATCAAAGTACTTAGGCAACATGTTAAATCTATTGTTTGTGTGAAAGTAAAAGAAGAAGCTGTACAGGTTGATCCACAGTTCCTGTTTCAACATCTAACAAAAGCATCGGGGAGAGTGTAAGGTAGGTGAGTAGTGTAACCACCCGCTGTACTCTCAAGGGTCTGGCCTAAGAAACACCTTATGGACTATGTGCTGCACACTGCTGCATCACATTAACCACTAGGAGTTGTAAACAAACACTCCATAAGTGCCTTTATGGAGGAGACCGATGAATTTCAAATTGAACACTGCGACTCCTGTTGTCTCGGTCGGGTCGTCAAAATCCTTTGCCTCTTGTGTCATATCGTCTAACACAAAATCGTAAACATACTTTTTGGAGCGTATCTACATCTTACAGCATGATGACACTAAATGGCCGCCTTAAAATGTTATTCTCAAAGATTTAATTATCCAATGAAGAAATTCATCCACAAAAATTTAAGATCACGTTGAAGATAAACTCGTTAAGTTATATACTATAATGGAAATTAAAGTTCACTCATTCCCTCTCTTGGGCAGAAATTATAATTTAAGTTCTTATTTTAGTACAGTCTTGGCTGTTTTTAGGTCCTGCTATGGTTACTGTCTGAGTCACAATCAACCTCACTCGGCATCATCTATTTCAATTTGGCGCAGTTCATGTTGGTGTATTTCATGTTGGTGTATTTCATGTTGGTGTATTTCATGTTGGTGATCACCTGCCACCCACCAGAGACTTGGGAAGGTTAGAAATAGTATCATCTCTGTGTTTTATGACGTCTTCGAGGTTTATTTCTTCACCTCACCTCCTGAACCACATCCTCAAGACGGACCATTTCTTACCCCTGGTCGTCTTCTTAGCTAGTCAGGCATATTTACATTCTTCTCTCACAGCGCTGCGCCCCCTGGCGAGAAACTCTCCTCATTTCTTCTAAACTTTTAGAGAAGTAAAGTTTATTCTCAACTGGTTGTACAGATGAAGCGTCACAACTTCTTGATACCTTTGCTTTGTGATTTTAATACCAATGTGTCTGAGTCGTGTATTTGTTTATAAACTTAATGTAATGATATTTACTCAAGAGGCACTAAAGACATTATAAAGGCTGGATATTTTAAATTATCTGCAACACTTGAATCACTTGAATCAGGAGTGAGAAAATTAAATTAAAACAAAAAAGAATTGTAAGTGAATAAAATATCGAAATCCTTGAAAAAACTAAATTTCTTAAAAACAGTAATGAACTAAGACAGCAGTGGAAGGTAAGGAGATTGGTGGAAAAGAAAGGAGATCGAAGGAGGGAGGTGAAAGGGGGGAAATGGAGGGGTAAAATAAAGGGGAGAGGAAGATGAAGGGGGAAGATGAAGGGAGTAGAAATGAATGGGGGTGATGGAAGGGAGGAAGAAGGGAGGGAAGATGAAGGGGTAAGATGGAGGAGAAAGACGATGGGGAGAAGAAGATGAAGGAGAAGATGAAAGGTGGAAGATGAAAGGCAGGAAGCGAAAGTGCAAAATAGATCGGCAAGAGACACAGTTGTACCAGAGGTGGTAAAAATATACACACCAGGAAGGAATCAGGTGTGGCAATGTAATACACTCTCTCTCTCTCTCTCTCTGTCTCCATATTATGTTGCTCAGATTTCTCTCTCTTTTTCTAAAAATACAAAACTCAACTCAATAAAGGCAACACATGTACTGTACTATGACTGCCAGTGTATTATAGCATCAACATTATTATATAAGAGTATATATTATACTTAAGCCCCCCCCCCAAGGTATCGCCGGGATGGTTAATCTTCAGGTGGGATACGCTGGGCGGCGAGGGGAGTGACAATCTACCTGTGCCATTAAGGTTTCTGTTACCTTTTCCTGGGGCGACACTTTTGGTGAGTTATTATAAAAAAGAGACTCACTTTATACAATACATGAAAAAATAACACCACCATTTAACTTGCACAAATTAACACACATTACAATACTGAATGCCTAACTAGCTTAGCTCCCCCCACCCCCAGCCTCCCTTGAGCGAGCAGGAGCGTGCTGTGTATGGCCACCACCTCAACCAATCACCTCGACTCAGCTAGGTGGACAGCCCACCTGCTATTACTCCCTACTACTTTACTTCCCGTTTCTCTTCTTTCCTTCTCTCTTTCCTCTCCTCTCTCATGGCAAAGTCATTTCCCACTTTACTTCATCATCGCTACTCAGTAAGACAGCAGTAGACCACGACGCTTAACACTGTACCTGCATGACTCTGGTGTTACCTGTACTGTGTTAATTGGCTTGAAGAACATACAACTCTAAAACGTGATATGAATTGTTAATTTTCATAGGAAGATGAACTAGACAAAAAACGACCTTTATAACTAAATGTCAGACCAAATACTGTCAAGAGGTGTGAACAGCTTCCATATGGAGAGGAGAGGATCTTTAATTGAAGTCTAATGTGTCACTTCACGCAATAACTCTATGGGGTGGACACATCGACAACACAAGAGTGACCGACATATAAACACTTCCGAGACAACGATAACTAATGACTTTTTTTGTTTGTCCTTTCAGAACAAAGTTCACTCCTGGGATTATCTCTCATATACGAAGCATCACCAAGCACAAGCACCACACACCTGTATGGGTCTTCAGTATCGTCAACCAGAAACTGTCTACATGATAATAGTCCAGACAAATTCTTCCTTTTACTTTAACCCGGAAATAAACATCATCGACAGGTTTATTATAAATAATTATGACGACAGTAAGTTTTCAAGGTTCAAGGTGTCCTTATTTCCTGCCAATGGTTCCAGGAAAACCTTAAAACTTACAATTAATAAATAATTAAAGATTTTTGTTTCTTGTATCTATATATAAAAAACAAAGATGTATGTATGTTTGTTTGTGTGTTTGTGTGTCCGCACGAGAATCTCGGAAACTACTATACCGATCTGTAGTGATGATGGATGGTGTTATATGTAGTGATGGTGGATGGTGTTATATGTAGTGATGGTGGATGATGTTATATGTACTGATGATGGATGTTATATGTAGTGATGATGGATGATGTTATATGTAGTGATGATGGGTGGTGTTATATGTAGTGATGGTGGATGGTGTTATATGTAGTGATGATGGATGATGTTATATGTACTGATGATGGATGTTATATGTAGTGATGATGGATGATGTTATATGTAGTGATGATGGGGGTGTTATATGTAGTGATGATGGGTTGTGTTATATGTAGTGATGATGGATGGTGTTATATGTAGTGATGATGGATGGTGTTATATGTAGTGATGATGGATGATGTTATATGTAGTGATGATGGATGATGTTATATGTAGTGATGATGGGTGGTGTTATATGTAGTGATGATGGATGATGTTATATGTAGTGATGATGGGCGGTGTTATATGTAGTGATGATCTATCTTCTATCGATATAAAACAAAGAAGTATGTCTGTTTGTGTGTGTGTGTGTGTGTGTTTGCTTGTGTGTCCGCACGAGAATCTCGAAAACTACTCTACCGATCTGTAGTGATGATGGATGATGTTATATGTAGTGATGATAGATGGTGTTATATGTAGTGATGATGGATGGTGTTATATGTAGTGATGATGGATGGTGTTATATGTAGTGATGATGGATGGTGTTATATGTAGTGATGATGGATGATGTTATATGTGTTATAAGTGTTTACATAACATGGTAGATATTACTGAGCCTTCATCAGGGGTTGGTGCCTCCCTCCAGGTTCCCAGAGGTACAACTATTGGCGACATTTTCTTATTCGATGGCAGCAGTTGAGTTAAATTCATTGGTTGGGAGGTACAGACAGAGTGTAAGTAGCTGTGGAAGTTTCGCGCTCCCTGATGTCGCCCAAATTGTCATAATTGAAGGTAACTGACTTAGCAACGGTAGTGCGCACGTTGGTCTTCTTAAGGATAGAGGCGGGGTGTTGGTCGGCAACACTGGACAGAACTATGAACTCAGCAGCTTGGCGGTCAAGGTTGTTCAAGGTACCATGGGCACTGTAGTAGTTAACTTCCAGCTTGTTAGATGATTTTCGGCTGCGGCCAATGCTGTCACCATCCAATCGTCCAACAGCCTTATCACAGGAGGCTTCGTCAAAGTATCGGATGTATGCGAAGCCATAGTGTTCATTTTTGTTGTCTTTTGCGGGCATCACAAATAGGTCGATCTGTCCACATTCCTCAAACAATGGTCGAATCTGCTGAGGGGCCACACCAGGGTAGATGTTTGTTGCAACCACCACGAAGCTGGTGTCGAAGTCTACAACTAAATCCTTGCAAGCCTTCACCTCCACCTCAGACACCTTCGATACAGTGCGTTGGAACACCATTGTGATTTACTGACACTAACAGCTCTCTCACTGAGGTCAAATCAAAATTTGACCATACAGAAAGAATTACGGTTTAATAAGGTTGGAATTTAAAGAAATTGACAACAAAATGAAGCTCTGTTTATCACTATAGTAAAGAGGGATGGTGTTTGTAAAGATGATGGATGGTGTTATAATATGCAGTGATGATGGATGGTGTTATATGTAGTGATGAAGGATGGCGTTATATGTAGTAATGATGGATGGTGTTATATGTAGTGATGATAGGAGGGTAATATATGTAGTGATGATGGATGGTGTTATATATAGTGATGATGTATGATGATATATGTAGTGATGATGGTTGGTGTTATATGTAGTGATGCTGGATGGTGTTATATGTAGTGATGATGGATAGAGTTATATGTAGTGATGATGGATGATGTTATATGTAGTGATGATGGGTGGTGTTATATGTAGTGATGTTGGATGGTGTTATATGTAGTGATGATGGATGATATTATATGTAGTGATGATAGGATGGTTCTATATGTAGTGATGGATGGTGTTATATGTAGTGATGATGGATGATGTTATATGTAGTGATGATAGGATGGTTTTATATGTAGTGATGATGGATAGAGTTATATGTAGTGATGATGGATGATGTTATATGAAGTGATGATGGGTGGTGTTATATGTAGTGATGTTGGATGGTGTTATATGTAGTGATGATGGATGGTGTTATATGTAGTGATGATGAATGACATTATATGTAGTGATGATAGGATGGTTCTATATGTAGTGATGATGGATGGTTTTATATGTAGTGATGATGGATGGCATGATATGTAGTGATGATGGATGGTGTTATATGTAGTGATGATGGATGGTGTTATATGTAGTTATGATGGATGGTGTTATATGTAGTGATGAAGGAAGGCATGATATGTAGTGATGATGGATGGTGTTATATGTAGTGATGCTGAATGACATTATATTTAGTGATGATAGGATGGTTCTATATGTAGTGATGATGGATGGTTTTATATGTAGTGATGATGGATGGTGTTATATGTAGTGATGATGCATGATCTTATATGTAGTGATGATGGTTGGTGTTATATGTAGTGATGATGGATAGAGTTATATGTAGTGATGACGGATGATGTTATATGTAGTGATGATAGGTGGTGTATATGTAGTGATGATGGATGGTGTTATATGTAGTGATGAAGGATGGTGTTATATGTAGTGATGATGGTTGGTGTTATATGTAGTGATGATGGATGGTGTTATATGTAGTGATGATGAATAGTGTTATATGTAGTGATGATGGATAGTGTTATATAAAGTGATGATGATGGATGGTGTTATATGTAGTGATGATGGATGATGTTATATGTAGTGATGATGGGTGGTGTTATATGTAGTGATGTTGGATGGTGTTATATGTAGTGATGATAGATGATATTATATGTAGTGATGATAGGTTGGTTTTATATGTAGTGATGATGGATGGTGTTATATGTAGTGATGATGGATAGTGTTATATGTAGTGATGATGGATAGTGTTATATAAAGTGATGATGATGGATGTTGTTATATGTAGTGATGATGGATGTTGTTATATGTAGTGATGAAGGATGGTGTTAGTGAAGATTGTGAAGTGAGAT
>NW_024730111.1:0-25686 GCF_018991925.1 Homarus americanus | reverse complement strand
ATGTCAGGTGGTGGGTAAACCCAACCAAGTCATTCCTCCAGCTCAATTAAAACACATTACTGTAGTTTGAGCCATTTGAAAAAATTGTAATTGACTGTGTAGGCTCTCTGCCCAAACTCGTAAAGGAAATCAATTTGTGTTGACAATGTGTGCTGCCACACGATATCCTGAAGCCTACCCTTAAGGTTAAAGCGTCTTATTTTGCACTACCTCGAGAGACGTAGAGTGTGGGGCAATATGATAGAGTTGTATAAATGGAAGTCCGGGATAAACAAAGTGACATTACAAATTGTACTCGATCTATCCAACCAGGAGCGAAATCGTAACAATGGTTTTGAATTAGGCAAATTTAGATTTAGGCGCGAAATTGGTAAACATTGGTTTGGAAATAAAGTAGTGGACGAGTGGAACAAGTTACCAAACACCATCATTAACTCGAATACGCTGGATAGCTTCAAACAGGTTGGATGGATATATGAGCAATAGGGGTTGGGTGTAAATGGGACTGCCCAGTATGGGCCAATAGGCCCGCTGCAGTTTCCTCCATTCTTATGTTAGGCTTGGTTAGGTTAGGTTGTTATGTAATGCTCTGGTAGGTTGGTTTGGGTTGAGTTATGTTAGGCTGGATTGGGTTATATTCGGTTAGCGTTAAGGTATTTAATGATCAGGTACAAGTCTTCAGGTGATCTGTCAACTGTGGTAGAACATCATTAGTCACGCTCATGTGTAAAGGATAAAAAGTCAATTTCTGAGTTGTAGGTTAAAATTTATTTATTTATTTATTTCATTTATTTACAGGTACAATGCAAAAACGAAACTATTACTATTCCTAGTAAACAGTAGTAGCTGTAGAAGGGGTAATGGTGTGTTTATCTCTTACAAAGGCTGTTGGTGCGTGGAGGAGGAAGAGGAGAGGTGGGTCGAGGAGGAGGATATTCATATTGATAATATTTATATTTAACCGTTTATTTAACCATAATAATATACAGAATGGACTATTGTGACGGTATTGACATGGCTGAGCCAAGTGAGAGCATGAGCTCTCAGTGGCATCTGATATATAGGCCTACTGTACATGTTGTATCACTGGTGTGTCTTGGAGGGGGAGAGCACCTCAAGGGAGAGCTCTTCGAGGGACTGCTTAAAAACGTCAATCACCTTAGCGAGACTTGGGCGGTGCTGTGGGCTGCGGCAGAGCATTTTCTTGCACAGGTCTTTAACCCCTGGCGGCCAGAGGTTGTCAAAGGTATTTTGGGTGTCGGAGATCATCACTGCAAGCGAATAAATGTCGCTGGCCGGGGTGCAGGGTTGACCTTTAAATAGCTCGGGGGCGTAATGGCTCCCGTACGGGTTGCAGCGTAAGGTCAGGTGGCCACCTTCGACTCTTGATAAGCCAAAGTCGATAAGGTGGGAGGTGAAGGATCCATCGGGATTCTTCTCCAGCAGAACATTATCCCCTTTCATGTCATTATGGATGATACCCCGGCTGTGTACCTCGGCTAGGCCTTCAGCTATGGGTAGGAAGAGGTTTATCGACCGTGTGGGAGATAAAACAAATAAATTATCGATAATGTCGTACAGTGATTGACCCTGGCAGACTGAGAAGATCATTACCGGGTAATCGATGCATGACCCCAGCAGGATGGGGGATCCACCAGCGCCATTTACTTTTAAATTGTTTTCTATCTCACTTTTAAAGATGTTGTTGACGCCATGGCTTACTCCTATTTTAGCGCAGGCAGGTCTGTTGAAAAACTCTCCCAGCAATACTTCGCCACTGACCCCTTCGCCCAAAATACCGGTCTTTTTGAATATTCTTTCAAAGTCGGCATAACCGAACTCCACCAGGTGTGATCCCTCTTGGTAGCTAGTCATCTCTTCTACCATCTTATTTGGAAAGTTATTGAGATGAAGCTAATGAGGTAAACTTTTTTTTCGGGGGGTAAAGTGTAACTGAACATATAATATGGTTGGAATTTTCACATGTGACAAAAAATTCACAAGAAAAGAGTGACTTATAGTGTAGTGATAGTGATGTAATGTTCTGCTGTAGTGTAGATGTGCTGTAGTGTAGCTGTAGTGATATTGTAGTTTATATCTGGTGTAGCGATGATGTAGTCTTATATGTTGTAGTTTTTTATCTGGTGTAGTGATGATGTAGTCTTATATGTTGTAGTTTTATATCTGGTGTAGTGATGATGTAGTCTTATATGCTGTAGTGATGATGTTGTAGTTTTATATCTGGTGTAGTGATGATGTTGTAGTTTTATATCTGGTGTAGTGATGATGATGTAGTTTTATATCTGGTGTAGTGATGATGTAGTTTTATATGTTGTAGTGTGGGATGATGTTGCAGTGATGATGTAGTTTTATATCTGGTAGTGATTGATGTAGTTTTACATCTCGGTAGCATGATGTAGTCTTGTATGTCAGAAAGGGATGTATTTTTATATCTGGTGTAGTGATGTTGTAGTTTTATATGTTGTAGTGATGATGTAGTTTTATATCTGGTGTAGTGATGATGTTGTAGTTTTATATGTTGTAGTGATGATGTATTTTTATATCTGGTGTAGTGATGTTGTAGTTTTATATGTTGTAGTGATGTATTTTTATATCTGGTGTAGTGATGATGTTGTAGTTTTATATCTGGTGTAGTGATGATGTTGTACTTTTATATGTTGTAGTGATGATGTTGTTGTTTTATATCTGGTGTAGTGATGATGTTGCAGTTTTATATGTTCTAGTGATGATGTATTTTTATATCTGGTGTAGTGATGATGTTGTTCTGTATGTTGTAGTGATGATGTGTAGTTTTATATCTGTGTAGTGATGATGTTGCAGTTTTATATCTGTGTAGTGATGATGTAGTCTTGTATGTTGTAGTGATGATGTAGTTTTATATCTGTGTAGTGATGATGTAGTGATGATGTAGTTTTTATATCTTGGTGTAGTGATGATGCAGTCTTACATCAGGTGTAGTGATGATGTTGTAGTGATGATGTAGTTTTATATCTGGTGTAGTGATGATGTAGTGATGATGTAGTTTTATATGTTGTAGTGATGATGTATTTTTATATCTGGTGTAGTGATGATGTTGTAGTTTTATATGTGGTGTAGTGATGATGTAGTTTTATATGTTGTAGTGATGATGTATTTTTATATCTGGTGTAGTGATGATGTTGTAGTTTTATATCTGGTGTAGTGATGATGTAGTCTTGTATGTTGTAGTGATGATGTAGTTTTATATCAGGTGTAGTGATGATGTAGTTTTATATCAGGTGTAGTGATGTTGTAGTTTTATATCTGGTGTAGTGATGATGTTGTAGTTTTATATCTGGTGTAGGAATGATGTTGTAGTTTCATATCTGGTGTAGTGATGTTGTAGTTTTATATCTGGTGTAGTGATGATGTTGTAGTTTTATATCTGGTGTAGTGATGATGTAGTTTTATATCTGGTGTAGTGATGATGTTGTAGTTTTATATCTGGTGTAGTGATGTTGTAGTTTTATATCTGGTGTAGTGATGATGTTGTAGTTTTATATCTGGTGTAGTGATGTTGTAGTTTTATATCTGGTGTAGTGATGATGTTGTAGTTTTATATCTGGTGTAGTGATGATGTTGTAGTTTTATATCTGGTGTAGTGATGTATTGATGTTTTAGTAATGATGCTGTTGTAATGATGGCGGTGTTGACTTTGATGAAGGGATGATGTTGCAGTGAACATTTTTTTATGGTTATAATGTTGTGATGTTGTAATGATGTAGTAATTCCGGTGTTGTAATATGTTGTAGTGATAATTTACCTGGCTGTATTGTCTAGGAATATGTATAATTTCTTATTCTCTGAAATATTCTTAACTAGAGCTGTAGCGAGTGTATGTGTGTAAAATAATCCTAATAGGATTGGTGGTAGAAGTTGTTGTAGTGTACTGTAAGTGGTGGTAGTTGTAGTAGTGTCTGGTAGTAGCAGGGGGTGGGTGTAGTTGTGTGTCTTCCCTGGTCTACAGTGAATTTGGAGGAGACATACTCAGTAGGTGGGAACAGGAATTTAACAGTGCATCTGTGATTATGGTTAACAAATTTACTGGCAAAGCTTATAGTACAGTTCGCCTATTCCGAGTAATTCAGTCAGGTTTTGATACTGAGGGTGCTATCAATTCTCGCTGAATTAATTTTTTGCCGATTATTTAGCCAGAAATACAATTAGCGGATAGTAACAACTGTTAACATGGCTGAGCCAGTTGAGAGCCACCCATAACATAGGTTCATGGCGTAATGTACATTATTGCGTTGCGTTTGGCATAGTGAAATATTATATGTGAGCAGGACTGGTACTTGATACATTAGAATGTTTCTGTATGTATTTAGATATTTTTGCAGCTTAATGTGGGAGTTGTTTACTATTAGTGTTAGGCTTTTAGTCTCCTAGGGTATGGAACTTTGTCAGTCATTGGCTGGCCTTGGAGGTGGAAGGACGTTTGAGTTTGTCGGTGGTGGAGACCTTTTCAAATAAGGTTTAGTTGAGTATTATCTATTCAGTGCTGCTCTATTATTTATTTTGTAAAGTGCAATCAATGGTGACGTTACAAAGTGGTTTGTTTATTTACTGTGCATATATTAGTGGTTTATTAAGGATTGTTTATTCTTTATTCTCCTGCTTTAGTTTATCTGTTCATGATGTAACCTGCACACTTATTATGGTCAACTTTTATTATTAGATTTTATTTAACTTTTCATGATGTGTATAATTCGAAACCTTCACTCCTGAACTGTTGGGATAAAGAGGGCTGTGATTGAACCCATGAACTTTCGCATTTAACATTGTTGTCGTGTATTGAAGTAATATTAAATTTAAAGTGATAAATATTATGGCTAAGTTGTGCCGATTTGCCAATTTGTTTTTTGTTGTGCCGTGTGCACCCTCATTACACCTTTTCACATATACGTTGAGACATTGTTACATAACTATTTGATAAATTTCATAACCGAATGACGATCTAAAATAACTGTTCGTTCATTCTAACGGAAATGATTGACCTAAGTTATGAAATTAACAGCCGTGAACATTAAACCAACAGTCTACATATAGTTTGAGAATGTAACAATTGGAGAATGACATACCACCAACAGTAATTTTAGATTGTCATTCGATATGTGTTCTGTCATTCGGTTATGAAATTTGTCATATAGGTATATAACATGTCTCAACGTATATGTGAAAAGGTGTATTATATTCACCTTTAATGTAATTCAATTTGCTAAGTTATGGCATAACAATACACAAAGAAATAGGCCATATTCATTATCAGTATATATAGGTCAGGGTCATGTGGGTGATATCACTGTTCACTACCAGACAGGACAGTGGTTCATATATATTAAAATTCATATTCTATTTGAAGAATAATCTGTGTGAACTAGCAAATTTTGGTTAAGCCGCAAAAATGTCCTCAAGCACTCCTGATTCAATGTAATAATTACAAAGTTTATAATACAATAAGTCAGGTGGCCTGAAGTCTTTGACAGTATCGCATTCAATAATAGTGTTCAAGTGTATGCTTTAAAGGTTTATCACAAGTCTGTATGCTAGCCTAATTCTGGCCACGGCTACATCGCATTGTCTGATTCTGTCCTTATGCTGACCATACCGGTACCTCTTGTCACCAAATTGTTCATATTTACTAATATTACAACTACCAGGTGTGTCTGCATTTCTCTGTTCTTCTAGATCAGAGTTCATGATTTTGACTGAATGTTCTTAAGTACAGTATTGGACTGGCCAAGGTCTGAAGTCCCTCCACCCACAGGTTCCTCTCGACCAAGAGCCTTGGAGATTCGGACGACCTCCACACTAGATGTGAGATGGGTGAAGGCCAGTAAACTAGGGTAAATTCGTGAACACAGGCGTTGGGAACTAACCACCTACTCTGGGGCCCAGTCAACGGCCCAGACGTTCGCCAGATACTTTCACTGTCTAACCTGATGATCCCCAGCCTGAGCAAACACCGCTAGCCCCCATCATTGTTATGGATGAGTCCACCACTCGGTAGGGCTATGTTTTGGCGGAGTGTTTGGAGTCGGCAAGAGTATGTTGACCACCAATTTTCTTGTTGGCAAAGGTACCACAGTAGTGGAGAGAAGCTACTAATCCTGGTGATGTTAAATTATTAGTGTTGGTGCTGTAAACGGCATTATTGCCACTTGTATTAATGGTGCTCAAAGGTGCTATAGAAGAGTAGTGTTGTGTGTACATGTACATCCAGGAATGGTGTAAGTGGAGAATGTAAAAAAGTTTGGGTAAGCCAGGGAGTTGACCACTGTAGTTGAGTGTTAATGAAATTATTCTTAAACTATAACTTTATTTTAATAAACCATTTTATGTGTATGTTAGGAGTATCATTTACCTACAGTATTTTACCGTCAGTCTTTTCCATTGCTTGATATCAGATTTACAGTGTACCCATGTGTCTTAACCCTCGAGCCATGCTATCAAAGATCAGAGGTTATGAAATACCTCTATGAAGTCACATAACTAAGCTGTAACTACTATCTATACTTAATGAAGTAATAATAAGAAAATAAAAAGAATGAAATAAGAAAAGGAAGAAAAAAAAGGTTGAGTTTAAAAGTTAACAGCAATGGGACAAATTAATATGAAAATACACCAAAGAAATCCCTCCCATATAAGCGTTTAAAGAACATTACTGCTAAGAATATTGTCAAATGTCCATTACACATGTTCACTTCTGTTGGAATTCCTAAAGAGATAGTCAGACTGGGGAACTAATTTCACCAGTGAACTATTCAAAAAAGTCTTGAGCGAGTTAGGAATTGTGCAACAATTGTCATCGGCTTACCACCCGCAATCATAGGGCTGCCTTGAACGCTTCCATCAAACCTTAAAGTCAATGATTAAGAAATATTGTTTTGAGAATAACGCTGATGAGGATGAGAACGGTGACTTTCTTCCCTTTACCCTGCGTGAATGTCCCCAGGAATCACTAGGATATTTACCCTTTGAACTACTTTACGGACGTCAAATCAGAGGTCCTTCAAATATCCTTAAAGATCAGTGGTTCACAGATACTTCTCATCCTAAGTGGTCAGTGGAAAATTATATCGATAATCTCAAACAAAAGCTGCGTCAAGTGAGAAAGGTAGCACAAAAAACCTTAAAAAGTGTCAAAGGAAGATAAAGAGAGTTGTGACGTTCATTCTCCAACCTTCTCTTTTTCTACTGGAGACAAAGTAATTTATTTTCTCAACCTAATCCTGGAAGTGAACGTAAGAGTAAATTCACTGGCCCTTACTTAATCTCTCAAAAACTCTGAACATAATTATATAGTGTGCACCCCTGATCGACGTAAGGATACTCGACTAGTTCATGTGAACCTCATTAAACCTTATGTTGAGAGTCAACTACAGGAGGACTCGGCGAGTGTTCAATCTGTAACTCATGTCTGTGTTCCTATATCAAATGTTTATTCCCTTGTCTCACGTGGTAATGACGTATTTGGGGACTAGGAACTTGATTCCCCAGAATTTTCTTCCTCTCGGGGAAACCCAAAAAATAGTGGAATTCTGAGTAACTTAAATGATTACTTGCCAAATACAACACTTTCTCAAAAAGAGGATTAAAACCCTAATGTTAAATTTTCCAAAAGTCACTTCTGAGGGTGTAACTCCTATACGACAGCCTGCTTACCGCATCGGTCCGGTAAAACGAGTAAACATGAGAGGAGAGGTAGACTTTTTATTGGATAATCATTTGGCAGAACCGAGTAATTCCCTTTGGGCTTCACCCTGTTTGTTGATTCCGAAACCTGATGGTACAGAAAGGTCAAGTAAGTTACCGACTCCTTCCCTCTTCCGTTGATTGATGGTCTGGTAGATGCCAAAGGTCAAGCTCGGTTTATAACCACTATTGATCTTCAAAAAGGTTATCAAATAGGGTTGATCGAGACAGCCAAACCATCTCTGCTTCCATTACCCCCATTGGATTATACCAATATAAAGTTATGCCTTTCGGAATGGCTAATGCTCCTGCTACTTTTCAACGGTCCATTAATTTCGCTATTCAAGACCTTTCTGGCACCTATGCATACTTAGATGATCTTGTAATAATTTCAGAACGTTCGCAGGAACATCTTATTCGGCTTCAGACCTTTTTCGGTCTATTGCAGGAGGTGGGCTTCACCATCAACCTGGCCAAGTCCACTTTTGGGAGTGCTACCGTGGTGTATTTAGGACCTGTTGTTGGAGGGGGCCAGACGAGACCAAAGGACGCCATTGTGGAAGCCATCCTGTCCTTCCCTAAACCCACTAAGAGGAAAGCCCTCCTGTGCTTTTTTTAGGGATGGCTGGCTTCTACAGACGATTCTGCAGTAACTTATCCTCCATTACTGCACCCCCTCCCCTTACTGACTTGGCCAGCCATAAATCTTCATTCAAGTGGAATCCTGACTGTGATGCAGCTTTCAGCCGTGTCAAACTGCTTCTGTCGTCTCACCCTGTCCTCAGAACTCCAGACCACTCCCGACCCGTCATTCTCTAAGTAGAGGCGAGTGGAGTTGGTGTTGGAGAAGTCCTTCAGGAGGACCCTACTAGTGGAGTGCTATATCCGGTGTTTTACTACACTGCCAAATTGAAGAAACGCCAAAAACAATACTCCACCATTGAGAGAGGCCCTCGCCTTAGTCATGGCTCTCCATAAATTTGACGGCTATCTCCACTCTCATCCCATCTAGATCGACCATAACCCTCTCGCCTTCATCACCAGCATGCAGAACTCCAACCAACGCATACTGAGATGGGCGCTACCACTTGGACTTTCGCCATATAATAGGGGTGGACAACATCTTGGCTGACGTCCTCTCCAGGGATCCACCTGGGTATCCAGACACAGAAGGGTCCTAGTCCTCCTTTATCGAGACTACGGACGTCTTGGAGGGTGGGTGGGGAGTGTTACGACCCAAGGAGTCGTTACCCCCTCTGTATGAGTCTCGAAGCTGAGACAACGAACAACCCTGGTTCACCTCTGTTCGAATCATCCCTGTCGCCACTCCCAAAGGTTGGTGGGAAGCCGGCAGAGTAGTGTGAGCCAGTTGGCCACACGGTTACTCCCCGCCTAGGTGGGCTGCTCCCCTGGGACTTGGCTGTGGTGCACCCTGTGTGTGTCCTCAGTGTTGGGACTCCATTCCCCTAGATCAACAGAAGGCTGACCATTGACAGGGAGAATAGATCTTCTCAACCTCCTCTACCGTGTGTACTGTATTGTTTCTCCCTATAAACACGTTTCAGCCGGTTCTTCCCTCAAACACATATGTGGATATGTAACAAGGTGGTATTGGTAGTGATCTTGGTATAGGTATTTGTATACATAGTTTTAAGTGATGTGTACTAATTTCATAGTTTATTGTAACGTAAAGTGTGATCGTTTTTTTCTTGGTATTATTTTACTTTCGGACATAGCGCCCCAGAAAGTTATAAACTACTGAAACATTTAGATCTTTTTATTCTGAGCTTTTTGTTCCCCATAAATACATGGCGGAAATGTCTTAATAGCGATACAGTTGAATTTAATGTATTTTAAGTAGTTTTCGGTGTTCGTCTGGGAGATGTTCTCTGTGCATCACGCATGCGAAATGTTGACCGAGGTATCGTTATTGCGAGAATTTTTTCGTCCAAACGCATTTGATTTTTCCAAAGGAAGCATCCCAGCTACGATTTAAATTTATAAGAAACTAGCAGAATCGCCGCCCTCCAGGCGGCTCATCCGCTAGGCCACGATAGGACGCCACCCTCCTGGAGTCTCCACATTGTCTCACTGTTCAGTCCCCAAAACGTCTTCTTCCATCAATAGTTCATTAACGGTGTATGTAAATTTCACCATGCAAAGTATATTTGTTAAGCATTAAACTGTTAGTATTTGAGTGTCTAATCATCACTACATATAACATCATCCATCATCACTACATATAACACCACCCATCATCACTACATATAACATCATCCATCATCACTACATATAACACCATCCATTATCACTACATATAACACCATCCATCATCACTACATATAACACTATCAATCATCACTACATATAACACCATCCATCATCACTACATATAACACCATCCATCATCACTACAGATCGGTAAAGTTGTTTCCGAGATTCTCGTGTGGACACACACAAACACACATATATATATATATATATATATATATATATATATATATATATATATATATATATATATATATATATATATATATATATATATACATATATAATATATATATATTTTTTTAATGGACGGAAGGAGCAACTCAGAAATAGGTATAATGAACTATCTAGGAATGTTAAACAAATATGTAAGGAAGACAAACAGGGACTTCGAAATCAGGCTAACAAGAGAATCCAAGGCGAATCCCAAGGGATTTTTCCAGGTATATAGGACAAAGGTCCTGGACAAAGTGTGGTCTTTAAAGTCAGAGAGAGGGGAAGTGATCGATGATATTGAGAAAATAAGCAAAGCATTAAACCGCTACTTCTTATCAGTTTTCACAGAAGAAATTCACGAGGAAAATCCAGAGGTGGAACTGATATTTAGGGTAAATGAAGAAGAGTAATTAAAGAATATCACTATCAGAAAAGGGGATGTTCTTAAGAAGATAAATAAATTAAAGACCAATCCCCAGGGCCGGATGAAATTTTCCCTAGAGTTTTGAAAGAGTGTAAGGAACAGATTAGCGGACCCCTCGTAAATTTATTTACCAAATCATTAGACACGGGAGTTGTGCCAGACTTGTGGAAACAGGCAAATGTAGTACCCATATTCAAAAAGGGAGACAGAGCATCAGCGTCAAATTACCCGCTTATAAGTCTGACGTCAGTAGTGGGGAAATTTCTTGAATCATTTATAGCAAATAGCATCCGATCGCATTTAGAGAAAAACAAATTAATCTACGACTCTCAACGTGGGTTTACAAAGGGAAAATCTAGTCTGACTTTCTTAAGAAATTCTTCGAGGTAGTATATAATGACGATAATTACGATGTTATTTACTTAAGACTTTAGCAAAGCGTTTGACAGAGTACCGCATCAGAGGCTTCTGAGAAAAGTTAAGGTTCATGGTATCGACGGGAAAGTTTTAAATTGGATAAAATCATGGCTCAACGATAGAACACAGAGGGTCAGCGTAGATGGTGTTAAATCTGAGTGGGGCTGTGTAACCAGTGGGGCTCCCCAGGGGTCAGTACTAGGCCCACTCTTGTTCATAATCTACATAAATGATCTAGATACTGGGATGAGCAGTGACATAAGCAAGTTTGCGGATGACACCAAAATAGGGCGGCAGATTAATTCAGGGCAGCATCCTAATGCACTACAGGAGGATTTATAAAAACTGCAGGGGTGGTCAGAAAATGGCAAATGAAATTCAACACCAGCAAGTGCAGCATATTTAATATTGGAAGAACAAATACTGTCAATGTATACAGCCTTAACAACATCAACCTAGAGAAGTCGACTTGTGAAAGAGACTTAGGGGTACTTGTAAGCCCGGACCTACGGCCTAGAAAACGGTGCGTTAATGTTCGTAATAAGGCAAACGGAGTATTGGGTTTTATATCTAGAAGTGTAAGTAATAAGAGTGCAGAGGTCTTATTGCACCTAAATCTTGTGCTAGTCAGTCCGCACCTCGATTATGCGGTTCAGTTTTCGACAAAAATGATGGTCAGATTCGTTTAAAACACCAACATACACTGGAAAACACATTGGTCAACCCCTAGAGACTCGTGTGTCCTAAAGTAAAAATTTACCTTTTTCTTTTTGTATTAATTTGTAAGTTTTAATCTTCATCAGTAAATTGTTTAATTTTGGTTCCCTTTTTATAGACCTTCTTGGTGACCGCCCAGAAATAGGATATTTCGTTAGACCTGATGGTCATAACATGCAGTGGCACTTGCAATACATAAAAAGTTCTCCCTTAAAGTACCAGGCACATTTTTCATCCCTTTATACTTGAGATCGTAACAGGTGGGGACCTTGACAGGATCTAAGAACAAGGGTAAAGTTGTATTCATTTTTGTGCCTTCATCATAACGTACTCTCAGCTGTCACAAGGAGTGTTGAGAGTTTTATACCACTTTGTATACGTCCATGATGTTTCAGTTTTAATATCACTTTACCTTAATTGTACAAAAACTTCTTATTTTTTACTTAAAAAGTAGCATTCCGTATTATTCTTTATAGGTTTGCATTGTAATTAGTTGATATTGCTTGGGTCTGATGGACCTTTTATGCTAAATTTGTCATTATAACCACACGATTGGCAGAAGCGAGTCATAATGTTCGAATTCTCAGTCGGTAAGGTATATATCCGGATTCGTTTTCTCATATCCTTACGACTCGTGTAGTGAGGAGGTGAAACGCTCGCTCTACTTCTTCCGCTTAACTTGTATTTTTGGGTTTCATAACGTCCTAAGTTTAAGTTGAGAAAACCTTAGTTTGTTGTCTACTTAGCATACAAAACTATCGTAGACCTAGACAATCACCACCATTGTGTTTGTAAGTAAATTAGGGAATCGACTGAATTTTTATTTTATGCTGTAACCCTTTTCTCTTTTCTACTTATATTCCTTGGGATTGTTCTCGTGTTATGACATTGGTCAGGCATAGTAAGATAACACAACGATAAAGGTTGTCCTTGCTATCACTATTCTGCCTCGTTTCTCTGCTCTTTCGATTAAGTATTTGTGTAATGGGTGGATTTAGAGGCAGAAAGTATAGATAGAATATTTAGTTGTGGGATGTAAAGAGAGGAAGTGTGGTAGCGTGGCCGGCTAGTTACTTAACCTTGATATTACGTTCTTAGGGAGAATCTTCTAAACCTAACCTCTAATGGTACAGCTATTTATTATTCACTCAATGACACAGACACATTAATAGCATATTATATCGAAGTTACTAGGACATTATATTTACGTTACTAGACACAGACTCTCGGACACCACATGAAACGGCTACATTTCCCACCGTAAGTAACTCACCCTATGGATAGCTCTGACAAAGACTCACATGTAACCTGAGGGAGGCCCAGCAGGTGCTGCTGAACTATGTCTTCTATGGGAGACCCTGCTAGCTGGAGACGCGGTGCTAGGGAGGAAAGTCTCCCTCCCCACCTGAGTAGTGACGAGCGTGACTCCGTCGATAGTGTTTTGAAAATCGTCGGAATAAGAATGACTGAATGAGAATGACGCGTGGAAGAGGGTGCAGAGCCTATATATTGGAGATCTCCAGCCGGCAGATGACCTCTCCCAATTAACACTAAACTGGTTAGATCTGGACAGTTGTGTTTGCCCAGGTGTGTGGTCATTTCCCAGGTCGGTAATGCTTCCTAATTATTACCGCCCAGGTGTGTCTTGGCAAGGTGTGGTTTCCTTAACACGGTCATATCTCACTGTTAACTTAAGTACTTTGTGGCCTTGCCTCCTGGGACAGGCCTTGCTGTCACTGTAGGCTGTGCACCTTATGGGTGTACACCTGCTCATCTACTTACTGTTATATGTGTTGTATTTCTCTGGGCTGTAAGCTGTGGTCTGATAAACATTCATTCCATTTGCTTTTCTGAAATTGACTGGAATTTTTAATGTCATATCCTGACTGAAATGTTACTCACTTAAGACATTTTGGAACATTTTCGTTCTTCTAGTCCCAGTTATCGAGTGGAAGTTTTGACGTCAACCTTAACTTGTCCCCGAAAATTTTAATATTTCATACTTGTGACTGGTTAGTGGTGACATCTTAACTTTATTTTTATGTAATTAACTTTCGCTATCCAATGTGAAGTTTAAAATGGCCTCTAAACAATTTGAACTAAAGGATTTTTGTGAAAACCATTTTTTTGACAAACTTAAGGATCGGGTAATCAAAAAGTTTTTTAACATTCCGTTCATCAGTTCAGTGACTGAAGAAGTACTTAAAAATACCGTTGTTGGGAGTTAGCGTCTACAGGAATTCCTGAGGAAACTACCATTTGAGGTTTTAATTCCCATGAATCACTCATTTCAAGTTGATAAAGATGACGTGGCAAGCGTGACTAGAGTAAGAACAACCACTTCATGGTCCGCTGACAGACTTGAATTTGAGAGAGAAAAGTTGAGAGCCGAACTTCAAGGAAAAGCAGAAAGACGTTTTCAATTGGAACTTCAACTCGCTCTCCAAGATAAAGACATAACTTCAGTTCGAACTTAAGAACAGGGAAGTGCAATTAGAGCGTGAAAAAATCGAAGTAGAATAAGTCGAAGTAGATGATAAACGTAGTTCTTTAAACTTAGCAAAGAATATTTCGTTAGTCCCCAATTTTAATGAAGACGATCCTGACAGAACTTTCCGAACATTTGAGAAATTTGTGGAACATTCAAAATGGCCCAAAGAGGAATGGACCTGGCGTCTCCAGGCTAAGCTTGTTGACAAAGCTGCACTCACATTTTCAAATTTTGACACGGTAGATGATTACGAATTAGTCAAGAAGAGAATTCTAGACGCTAACTCGATAACTCCAGAAGCATATAGACCGATTTAAGTCCTACACCAAAAACCTTGCCAGTACTTGCGTAGAGTTCCTTACTAACAAACTTAGAATGTGTAAAAAATGGCTCAAAAGCGACGGAAACGACCACGTTCTTAGAACTTATTACACTTATTGTACTGGAAGAGTGTAATCAGAAGTTACCTTTTAATATCTTGATGCTCGTAGGGAAAAGAGAGCCAGAGCTCATAAAAGCTTCCCAAATAGCCGATTCTTTCGCTCTAATACAGAGATCTTTTGCGAACAGAGACAGAAATAAGCCATCCAATGTAAAGTCCTCCTCTAGTGAAAGCCCTGGTTCCGCTGGTGGTAAATCGAACAATGGCAGTCAGAACCCCTTTTTAATATGTTCCTATTATAGAAAACCTGGTCACACCATAGAGAAGTGTCGTGATCCTAAATGTAAAGCAGGTCAAAGCAAAAGCCCGACTAACCCTTCCCAGGTTAAATCTGGAGAAGCCTTAAAGAACCTTAAACCTGTGACCAATGTAAACATACTAGCATCTCAAAAAGTCCTCAATTCTTAGACACGGGGGCTGCTCAAAGCATCTTATTCAAAGAAAGCCTTCCAGGAATTGAGAAAGGGTAAACCGGAGAGTGTGATTCTGCAAGACTTGTCTGCTTAACCCTTATTAAGCCAAGCCAAATTGTCTTGAACTGTGATATTGTAAAGGGCGAAGTCAAAGTTGGCATCAGAAAGAAAGAACTTCCCATTAAGGGGCGTAAGTTTGATTTGGGGAAATGATTTAGCAGGAAGTTTAGTGGTTCCAAACTTAAAAGTTGTTGAAAAACCATTGTCAAAAAGCCCCACTGAACGGTTGGATAAAGAGAAACTGCATCTCTTTCCTGTATGTGCAGTCACAAGATCCCAGAAACCCCACTTGCAAACGTTCTCCCTTAAGTTCAACTCAAAGCTCAAGATGATGGTCTCGCTTTGGCTAAGGGTAGACTCGTTAAAGTAGACGGTAAACCCTCTACCAAAACCACTTGTTTTTATTTAAGTATTGGAATCTTGATGAGAATGTATAGACCTCCAGAGTTAAATAACTTAGATACGTGGTCTGACACATCAAATTGTAGTACCCAAGTCGATTCGTAAGTCTCTGGTGGAGTTGGCCCACGAGGGACTTCCGGACGTTTCGGAATTCTCAAGACAATAAGAAACTACTTTATCATTACTATTGGCCGGACATAAAGAATAGCGTCACTACGTTTGTATAATCTTGCCATGTATGTCAGGTGGTGGGCAAACCCAACCAAGTCATTCCTCCAGCTCAATTAAAACACATTACTGTAGTTTGAGCCATTTGAAAAAATTGTAATTGACTGTGTAGGCTCTCTGCCCAAACTCGTAAAGGAAATCAATATGTGGTGACAATGTGTGCTGCCACACGATATCCTGAAGCCTACCCTTAAGGTTAAAGCGTCTTATTTTGCACTACCTCGAGAGACGTAGAGTGTGGGGCAGTATGATAGAGTTGTATAAATGGAAGTCCGGGATAAACAAAGTGACATTACAAATTGTACTCGATCTATCCAACCAGGAGCGAAATCGTAACAATGGTTTTGAATTAGGCAAATTTAGATTTAGGCGCGAAATTGGTAAACATTGGTTTGGAAATAAAGTAGTGGGCGAGTGGAACAAGTTACCAAACACCATCATTAACTCGAATACGCTGGATAGCTTCAAACAGGTTGGATGGATATATGAGCAATAGGGGTTGGGTGTAAATGGGACTGCCCAGTATGGGCCGATAGGCCCGCTGCAGTTTCCTCCATTCTTATGTTAGGCTGGGTTAGGTTAGGTTGTTATGTAATGCTCTGGTAGGTTGGTTTGGGTTGAGTTATGTTAGGCTGGATTGGGTTATATTCGGTTAGCGTTAAGGTATTTAATGATCAGGTACAAGTCTTCAGGTGATCTGTCAACTGTGGTAGAACATCATTAGTCACGCTCATGTGTAAAGGATAAAAAGTCAATTTCTGAGTTGTAGGTTAAAATTTATTTATTTATTTATTTCATTTATTTACAGGTACAATGCAAAAATGAAACTATTACTATTCCTACTAAACAGTAGTAGCTGTAGAAGGGGTAATGGTGTGTTTTTCTCTTACAAAGGCTGTTGGTGCGTGGAGGAGGAAGAGGAGAGGTGGGTCGAGGAGGAGGATATTCATATTGATAATATTTATATTTAACCGTTTATTTAACCATAATAATATACAGAATGGACTATTGTGACGGTATTGACATGGCTGAGCCAAGTGAGAGCATGAGCTCTCAGTGGCATCTGATATATAGGCCTACTGTACATGTTGTATCACTGGTGTGTATTGGAGGGGGAGAGCACCTCAAGGGAGAGCTCCTCCAGGGACTGTTTAAAAACGTCAATCACCTTAGCGAGACTTGGGCGGTGCTGTGGGCTGCGGCAGAGCATTTTCTTGCACAGGTCTTTAACCCCTGGCGGCCAGAGGTTGTCAAAGGTGTTTTGGGTGTCGGAGATCATCACTGCAAGCGAATAAATGTCGCTGGCCGGGGTGCAGGGTTGACCTTTAAATAGCTCGGGGGCGTAATGGCTCCCGTACGGGTTGCAGCAAGGTCAGGTGGCCACCTCGACTCTTTGGATAAGCCAAAAGTCGATAAGGTGGGAGGTGAAGGATCCATTTGGATTCTTTCTCCAGCAGAACATTATCCCCTTTAATGTCATTATGGGATGATACCCTGGTTGTACTCCTCGGCTAGGCCTTCAGCTATGTAGGAAGAGGTTATCGGGACCGGGTGGGAGATAAACAAATGTTATCGATAATGTCGTACAGTGATTGACCCTCTGGGGGATCCACCAGCGCCATTTACTTTTAAATTGTTTTCTATCTCACTTTCAAAGATGTTGTTGACGCCATGGCTTACTCCTATTTTAGCGCAGGCAGGTCTGTTGAAAAACTCTCCCAGCAATACTTCACCACTGACCCCTTCGCCCAAAATACCGGTCTTTTTGAACATTTTTTGAAAGTCGGCATAACCGAACTCCACCAGGTGTGATCCCTCTTGGTAGCTAGTCATCTCTTCTGCCATCTTATTTGGAAAGTTATTGAGATGAAGCTAATGAGGTAAACTTTTTTTTCGGGGGGTAAAGTGTAACTGAATATATAATACGGTTGGAATTTTCACATGTGACAAAAGACTCACAAGAAAAGAGTGACTTATAGTATAGTGATAGTGATGTAATGTTCTGCTGTAGTGTAGATGTGCTGTAGTGTAGATGTAATGATATTGTAGTTTATATCTGGTGTAGCGATGATGTAGTCTTATATGTTGTAGTGAAGATGTTGTAGTTTTATATCTGGTGTAGTGATGATGTTGTAGTTTTATATCTGGTGTAGTGATGATGTTGTAGTTTTATATCTGGTGTAGTGATGATGTTGTAGTTTTATATCTGGTGGAGTGATGATGTTGTAGTTTTATATCTGGTGTAGTGATGATGTTGTAGTTTTATATCTGGTGTAGTGATGATGTTGTAGTTTTATATCTGGTGTAGTGATGATGTTGTAGTTTTATATCAGGTGTAGTGATGATGATGTAGTTTTAAACTGGTGTAGTGATGATGTAGTTTTATATCTGCTGTAGTGATGATGTTGTAGTTTTATATCTGGTTTTGTGATGATGTTGTAGTGATGATGTTGTAGTTTTATATCTGGTGTAGTGATGATGTTGTAGTTTTATATCAGGTGTAGTGATGATGTTGTAGTTTCATATCTGGTGTAGTGATGATGTAGTCTTATATGTTGTAGTAATGATGTAGTTTTATATCTGGTGTAGTGATGACGATGTAGTTTTATATCTGGTATAGTGATGATGTAGTCTTATATGTTGTAGTGATGATGTTGTAGGTATATATCAGGTGTAGTGATGATGTTGTAGTTTTATATCTGGTGTAGTGATGATGTAGTCTTGTATGTTGTAGTGATGATGTAGTTTTATATCTGATGTAGTGATGATGTTGTAGTTTTATATCTGGTGTAGTGATGATGTTGTAGTTTTATATCAGGTGTAGTGATGATGTTGTAGTGATGATGTAGTTTTATATCTGGTGAAGTGATGATGTAGTTTTATATCTGGTGTAGTGATGATGTAGTTTTATATCTGGTGTAGTGATGATGTAGTTTTATATCTGGTGTAGTGATGATATTGTAGTTTTATATCTGGTGTAGTGACGATGTAGTTTTAAATCCGCTGCAGGACACGGGCCAGTTTTGTATCTGGTTCTTGGATGATGTTGTAGAAAGTATGATGCTGTAGATTTATACTCAGGTGTAGTATTACGTTGTAGTGATGATGTATTTTCATATCTGGTGTAGTGATGATGTTGTAGTTTTATATCTGGTGTAGTGATGATGTAGTTTTATATGTTGTAGTGATGATGTATTTTTATATCTGGTGTAGTGATGATGTTGTTGTTTTATATCTGGTGTAGTGATGATGATGTAGTTTTATATGTTGTAGTGATGATGTATTTTCATATCTGGTGTAGTGATGATGTTGTAGTTTTATATCTGGTGTAGTGATGATGTAGTTTTATATGTTGTAGTGATGATGTATTTTTATATCTGGTGTAGTGATGATGTTGTTGTTTTATATCTGGTGTAGTGATGATGATGTAGTTTTATATGTTGTAGTGATGATGTATTTTCATATCTGGTGTAGTGATGATGTTGTAGTTTTATATCTGGTGTAGTGATGATGTTGTAGTTTTATATCTGGTGGAGTGATGATGTTGTAGTTTTATATGTTGTAGTGATGATGTAGTTTTATATCTGGTGTAGTGATGATGTTGTAGTTTTATATCTGGTGTAGTGATGATGTTGTAGTTTTATATCTGGTGGAGTGATGATGTTGTAGTTTTATATGTTGTAGTGATGATGTAGTTTTATATCTGGTGTAGTGATGATGTTGTAGTTTTATATCTGGTGTAGTGATGATGTAGTTTTATATCTGGTGTAGTGATGATGTTGTAGTTTTATATTTGGTGTAGTGATGATGTTGCAGTTTTATATCTGGTGTAGTGATGATGTTGTAGTTTTATATCTGATGTAGTAATGATGTTGTAGTTTTATATCTGGTGTAGTGATGATGTATTGATGTTTCAGTAATGATGCTGTTGTAATGATGGCGGTGTTGACTTTGATGAAGGGATGATGTTGCAGTGAAGATTTTTTATGGTTATAATGTTGTGATGTTGTAATGATGTAGTAATTCCGGTGTTGTAATATGTTGTAGTGATAATTTACCTAGCTGTATTGTCAAGGAATATGTATAGTTTCTTATTCTCTGAAATATTCTTAACTAGGGCTGTAGCGAGTGTATGTGTGTAAAATAATCCTAATAGGATTGGTGGTAGAAGTTGTTGTAGTGTACTGTAAGTGGTGGTAGTTGTAGTAGTGTCTGGTAGTAGCAGGGGGTGGGTGTAGTTGTGTGTCCTCCCTGGTCTACAGTGAATTTGGAGGAGACATACTCAGTAGGTGGGAACAGGAATTTAACAGTGCATCTGTGATTATGGTTAAAAAATTTACTGGCAAAGCTTATAGTACAGTTCACCTATTCCGAGTAATTCAGTCAGGTTTTGATACTGAGTGTGCTATCAATTCTCGCTGAATTAATTTTTTGCCGATTATTTAGCCAGAAATACAATTAGCGGATAGTAATTATTGTTAACATGGCTGAGCCAGTTGAGAGCCACCCATAACATAGGTTCATGGCGTAATGTACATTATTGCGTTGCGTTTGGCATAGTGGAATATTATATGTGAGCAGGACTGGTACTTGATACATTAGAATGTTTCTGTATGTATTTAGATATTTTTGCAGCTTAATGTGGGAGTTGTTTACTATTAGTGTTAGGCTTTTAGTCTCCTAGGGTATGGAACTTTGTCAGTCATTGGCTGGCCTTGGAGGTGGAAGGACGTTTGAGTTTGTCGGTGGTGGAGACCTTTTCAAATAAGGTTTAGTTGAGTATTATCTATTCAGTGCTGCTCTATTATTTATTTTGTAAAGTGCAATCAATGGTGACGTTACAAAGTGGTTTGTTTATTTACTGTGCATATATTAGTGGTTTATTAAGGATTGTTTATTCTTTATTCTCCTGCTTTAGTTTATCTGTTCATGATGTAACATGCACACTTATTATGGTCAACTTTTATTATTAGATTTTATTTAACTTTTCATGATGTGTATAATTCGAAACCTTCACTCCTGAACTGTTGGGATAAAGAGGGCTGTGAGTGAACCCATGAACTTTCGCATTTAACATTGTTGTCGTGTATTGAAGTAATATTAATTTTTAGGTGATAAATATTATGGCTAAGTTGTGTCGATTTGGCAATTTGTTTTTTGTTGTGCCATGTGCACCCTCATAACACCTTTTCACATATACGTTGAGACATGTTATATATCTATTTGACAAATTTCATAACCGAATGACAGAACACATATCGAATGACAATCTAAAATAACTGTTCGTTCATTCTAACGGAAACGATTGACTTAAGTTATGAAATTGACAGCCGTGAACAATAAACCGACGGTCTACGTATAGTTTGAGAATGTAACAATTGGAGAATGACATACCACCAACAGTAATTTTAGATTGTCATTCGATATGTGTTCTGTCATTCGGTTTTGAAATTTGTCATATAAGTATATAGCATGTCTCAACGTATATGTGAAAAGGTGTATTATATTCACCTTTAATGTAATTCAATTTGCTAAGTTATGGCATAACAATACACAAAGAAATAGGCCATATTCATTAACAGTATATATAGGTCAGGGTCATGTGGGTGATATCACTGTTCACTACCAGACAGGACAGTGGTTCATATATATTAAAATTCATATTCTATTTGAAGAATAATCTGTGTGAACTAGCAAATTTTGGTTAAGCCGCAAGAATGTCCTCAAGCACTCCTGATTCAATGTAATAATTACAAAGTTTATAATACAATAAGTCAGGTGGCCTGAAGTCTTTGACAGTGTTACATTCAATAATATAGTGTTCAAGTGTATGCTTTAAATAGTCCAAGAGCCCAGGCACTTTTAATCATGTGTCTGAGGCCAAAAGGTTTGAGGGTCGTTTCTGAATCAGAATTTTATGCTGAATCTGAAAATCCATTTCTTAATTGCCGCAGCTGCTGCGTTTTTGGAGAAAAACAGTGTTTTTTGTTGTTTTTATACCCTATTTTGGGGAAAAGTATAAAACAATGTTTTTACTTCGTGGAGTTATTAAATATCCATTTATACTAGCATGTATGGTATCAAAATAAAGATATTATGTTGTTGAACACATAGGCATTAAAAATAATACATGTAAGCTCAGTATCCATGGTTACAGGAGTGCTATTTGCCAAAAAATGAGAACATTTGTCCATTATTTCTCACGGATCCCCTAAGATACATGTATATATCATATTGTATTATTGTTGATTGATTGAATTGTTGAAAAATATTCAAGCATAGCATGAATATATGGTTGTTGTTGTTATTTTTCTGTATTACTCCCACCCCTTTATAAAAAAAGGGGAAAAAATACTACATTATAATTGTTCTGACACGGTTGTTGGGATTTGCCAAAAGGGTAGACTTTGTATGTGATTCATACAAAACCCCATCCATCAAAGATATCGAGCATGGTATCCGTGGATCTGATTCTACACATACCAACTTCATTATCTCTGGTCCTGACCAGAAGCGCCCAAAGGATTTCAATGCCTCGCTCAAGTCCGCGAATTTCAAAACAGCCCTCCTACACTTCCTTGTAAAGGAATGGAAGAGAACATCATACATTGAGCAGATCCGAGGCTACACGCTATTTGTAGGACTGGATGACAAAGCCTATCAATATGATGTAAAGGATGACAGTATTCACGTGCAAGAGGTCCCCAGCCTGGTCTGCAACCACGAGGAGGCAGATACTCGGTTGATCTGGCATGTTAAGCATATGTGCGAGTCCTACAAAGGTGGTAACATCATTATCCGGTCCTCTGACACTGATGTTCTTATAATTTTGCTTACGCATGCCCATGTCATACCAGGACAGCTATGGCTTGACGTTGGTGTAAGTACTAACAACACCAGGCGATATATAGATGTATCCCAGTTAGCTCACAGCCTTGTGTGGTGCCCTGTCAGGACTCCATGCCCTCACAGGATGTGACTACACAGCTAGTTTTGTACGCAAAGGTAAAGTCCGCCCTTTGGCTTTAATGGAAAAGGAACAAAGGTTCATCGCAGCATTCGCCAAATTGGGAGATTCAGCTCACATATCATCAGATCTGTTAACAGACATGGAGGCCTTTGTTTGTAGCATGTATGGGAAGCCCAACCTAACATCAGTGAATACAGCCAGACATATGCTATTTGATCAGCATTTTGCACCAAAACAAAAATCTCAGCCTTTGCATAAAATCAAAGGAACCGACCCTAGTAATTTGCCTCCATGCAAATCTGTGCTCTTGGAGAAATTGAAGCGTACAAATCTGGTAGCATCAATGTTGAAAAACGCAATTACCCCAGAATCGTACAAGTGGGCTCCAGAAGAAAATGGATGGCTGCTAGAGAACGGTCGCTATGTTATTAACTGGTTTGAAGGGCAACAGGTCCCAGAAGATGTATGCCTCCACATTGATGATAACGTGGGTACAGATATGGCTAATGAGGAGGAAGATGAAACGGAGTACTGTTTCTCCTCTCATGAGTCAGACAGTGACTCTGACTAATTTGTGACACTACAAATTTTATTGGAATATGTTTTGGAGACAACTCAGCAACTCAGAAATAGGTATAATGAACTATCTATGAATGTTAAAAAAAAATGTAAGGAAGACAAACAGGGACTTCGAAATCAGGCTAGCAAGAGAATCCAAGGCGAATCCAAAGGGATTTTTCCAGGTATATAGGACAAAGGTCCTGGACAAAGTGGGGCCTTTAAAGTCAGAGAGAGGGGAAGTGATCGATGATATTGAGAAAATAAGCAAAGCATTAAACCGCTACTTCTTATCAGTTTTCACAGAAGAAATTCACGAGGAAAATCCAGAGGTGGAACTGATATTTAGGGTGAATGAAGAAGAGTAATTAAAGAATATCACTATCAGAAAAGGGGATGTTCTTAAGAAGATAAATAAATTAAAGACCAATCCCCAGGGCCGGATGAAATTTTCCCTAGAGTTTTGAAAGAGTGTAAGGAACAGATTAGCGGCCCCTCGTAAATTTATTTACCAAATCATTAGACATGGGAGTTGTGCCAGTCTTGTGGAAACAGGCAAATGTAGTATCCATATTCAAAAAGGGAGACAGAGCATCAGCGTCAAATTACCCGCTTATAAGTCTGACGTCAGTAGTGGGGAAGTTTCTTGAATCATTTATAGCAAATAGCATCCGATCGCATTTAGAGAAAAACAAATTAATCTACGACTCTCAACGTGGGTTTACAAAGGAAAAATCTAGTCTGACTTTTTTAAGTCTTCGAGGTAGTAGATAATGACGATAATTACGATGTTATGTACTTAAGACTTTAGCAAAGCATTTGACAGAGTACCGCATCAGAGGCTTCTGAGAAAAGTTAAGGTTCATGGTATCGAGGGGAAAGTTATAAATTTGATAAAATCATGGCTCAACGATAGAACACAGAGGGTTAGTGTAGATGATGTTAAATCTGAGTGGGGCTGTGTAACCAGTGGGGCTCCCCAGGGGTCAGTACCGGGCCCACTCTTGTTCATAATCTGCATAAACGATCTAGATACTGGGATGAGCAGTGACATAAACAAGTTTGCGGATGACACCAAAATAGGGCGGCAGATTAATTCAGGGCAGCATCCAAATGCATTACAGGAGGATTTATATAAACTGCAGGGGTGGTCAGAAAATGGCAAATGAAATTCAACACCAGCAAGTGCATATTTAATATTGGAAGAACAAATACTGTCAATGTATACAGCCTTAACAACATCAACCTAGAGAAGTCGACTTGTGAAAGAGACTTAGGGGTACTTGTAAGCCCGGACCTACGGCCTAGAAAACGGTGCGTTAATGTTCGTAATAAGGCAAACGGAGTATTGGGTTTTATATCTAGAAGTGTAAGTAATAAGAGTGCAGAGGTCTTATTGCACCTAAATCTTGTGCTAGTCAGTCCGCACCTCGATTATGCGGTTCAGTTTTCGACAAAAATGATGGTCAGATTCGTTTAAAACACTAGCATATACTGGAAAACACATTGGTCAACCCCTAGAGACTCGTGTGTCCTAAAGTAAAAATTTACCTTTTTCTTTTTGTATTAATTTGTAAGTTTTAATCTTCATCAGTAAATTGTTTAATTTTGGTTCCCTTTTTATAGACCTTCTTGGTGACCGCCCAGAAATAGGATATTTCTTTAGACCTGATGGTCATAACATGCAGTGGCACTTGCAATACATAACAAGTTCTCCCTTAAACTACCAGGCACATTTTTCATCCCTTTATACTTGAGATCGTAACAGGTGGGGACCTTGACAGGATCTAAGAACAAGGGTAAAGTTGTATTCATTTTTGTGCCTTCATCATAACGTACTCTCAGCTGTCACAAGGAGTGTTGAGAGTTTTATACCACTTTGTATACGTCCATGATGTTTCAGTTTTAATATCACTTTACCTTAATTGTACAAAAACTTCTTATTTTTTACTTAAAATGTAGCATTCCGTATTATTCTTTATAGGTTTGCATTGTAATTAGTTGATATTGCTTGGGTCTGATGGACCTTTTATGCTAAATTTGTCATTATAACCACACGATTGGCAGAAGCGAGTCATAATGTTCGAATTCTCAGTCGGTAAGGTATATATCCGGATTCGTTTTCTCATATCCTTACGACTCGTGTAGTGAGGAGGTGAAACGCTCGCTCTACTTCTTCCGCTTAACTTGTATTTTTGGGTTTCATAACGTCCTAAGTTTAAGTTGAGAAAACCTTAGTTTGTTGTCTACTTAGCATACAAAACTATCGTAGACCTAGACAATCACCACCATTGTGTTTGTAAGTAAATTAGGGAATCGACTGAATTTTTATTTTATGCTGTA
>NW_024730110.1:0-4651 GCF_018991925.1 Homarus americanus | reverse complement strand
GTATGGTGGTGTGGGTTTGAGTATGGTGTGGGTGTGGGTATGGTGGTGTGGGTTTGAGTATGGTGTGGGTGTGGGTATGGTGATGTGGGTATGGTGGTGTGGGTATGTTAAAAAGTATGGTAGTCACTTTGGTTATGGTAGTGTGGATGTGACCATAGCTATAATATGATAGTGAGAAAGAATATGGCAGTATGGTAGCAAAAATGGTTATGGTAGTGGGTATGATAGTATGGTTGTGAATATGGTAATGTTAGTATGGTGGTTGATTGTGGCTATATCAGTATGGTAGCAAAGGTAAATAATGGCAGTAAATATGATACATGGTAGTAAGTGTCAGAATGGTAGTGAATGGCAGAATGGTAGTATGGTAGTAAGTGTCAGCATGGTAGTATGGTACTGAGTGGGTAGACAACGTGGCGATGGTGGGCACACTGGTCAGGAGGTCAACTTCGGAGATAGGTCATCGATAAGGGTAAATGGTAAGGGATAAGGGGTAGGGGATAAGGGGTAAGGGGGGGGGTGACCTAGCAGTGGACATCGTGGGTACGGAGGTGTGGGTAGTGAGTGGGCGGACGTGGGTATGGGTGTAGAGGGCGTGGTTATACTAGGCGTGGGTTAGGTTAGGTTAGGTTAAGTTAGGTTAGGTTAATCTTCAGGTGAAATAAGCTAGGAAGGAGAGAAATAATGAGGGAGGAAAGAAAGAGAGAGAGAGAGAGAGAGAGAGAGAGAGAGAGAGAGAGAGAGAGAGAGAGAGAGAGGAATGTAGGAAGGAGGAAGAAATACAAGAACAGAGTGTGTGGAGGCGGTGGACGAGGACAAGTGATAAATGTCAGGAATAGGAGGAAAAAAAGAATAAGAAGAAAAATAATGGTATATATATCTTTCATGGTGTGTGTGTGTGTGTCCGTTTATAATGTCAAGGTTTCTCGCTCACACACACACACTGTACGCCAAGCTGTACGCTTCCGAGGGGCTGTCTCCACCTTTCAGTCACTCACCTGTGGCGTCCCCCAAGGCACCAAAATGGGACCACTCTGCTTCCTTATGCTCATCAATGATGCCCTAAGAGAAGCCCCTGCTCGCTGGAAATATGTCGACGACTCCACCATTGGGATCAGCGTCAACAATTCTGCTCCCGACTATACCGCCCTTCAGGATTTATTGAATAGTCTCCAAAACTGGGCCACCAACAACCATGTCACCATCAACCATACCAAGACCATGGTTATGCACATCAACCTCTCCTCCGACATTGTCCCACCTCCTTCCATTACTTTAGGTCCGAACACACTCCAGGTTGTAGATTCCACGAAGCTCCTCGGCGTCACCATAGACAACAAACTAAATTGGACACCACACGTCAGTGAAGTTGTCAAATCCTCCAGTTTCCGTCTCCACCTCCTCCGCCGACTCAAGTCCCTAGGAGTTCCTGCACCCGAGCTCCTCAGTGTTTACACAACATTCATACTTCCCAAGCTCACCTATGCCTCCCCTACCTGGTCTTCCTCCCTAAATGCCACACAACGTAAACACCTAGAAAAAGTGCAAAAGAGTGCATGCAAGATTATTCTCTCCCCTTCCTACTCCACATATTAAGAAGCGCTCAATACACTGACCCTTTCGACTCTCAATGACCATCACCACGACCTCATCTGCAAATTTGGTAAGAAGCTTCTACACCATCCCCGACACCGGCTCCTACTACCACCTGAGATTCCTAGCCCGAGAATTGCTGTTGGACACCACAACCGCATCCAGCCCATACGTGCACGAACTGATCGCTATAAGAACAGCCCAGTCCCAACCATTGCAAAAATTATCAATAACTTGTAATAAACCAGTGTATTCACTCCCAGTAAATACTACTTCTTGCACTGTCACTATGTTGAAATGCACTGTAGTTTGAGCTTTTCCCCATCTAGTTAATATATATCTTATTTGTATCACTTATGTTACTTGTATATTATTTGTAATTCGTAACCCATTCCCCAAATATGTAACTGTATATTTTCAGCCTTCTGGCTGCCAAGCTCTTTCAATAAACCGTTAATTATTATTATTATTATTATTATTATTATTATTATTATTATTATTATTATACACACTACATCCTTGACCACCGTAGGGTCAAGACCTATTCAGGCGCTGCTGCCGCTACGCAGCTGCCCCCCTTGGCCAATGTCGCCCCACTCCCCAAGTCTCTCTCCCCGACCCATCCTCACCACCGGGATATCAACATAATCAAAAGTGACAATTTCGTTTCGGAAAGAAGTGGGATCAGTGTTGAACAGTGATGAACAGTGTTTAAGCCAGTGAATTCAGCACTAGACAGTACCAGTGACCCACCAGTGAGATAAGCACCCCTGGGAACCATCCTCTGACCAGGAGGTGTTAATCCGTCCACCCTGGAAACAACAGAGGGCCGGCCGGCGATGCACCTGATTACGAGATAACACAGCACCACCCAGCAGAGTGAGGTACTGTGACACCTCCCCACAACACACGTGTCCCCATGACCACGTGAGGTCCTTCATATCAACACCCGAAAACGAGTTACTGCACCACACCACCCGGTGTCCCCATGACCACGTGAGGTCCTTCATATCAACACCCGAGGACGAGTTACTACACCACACCACCTGGTGTCCCCATGACCACGTGAGGTCCTTCATATCAACACCCGAGGACGAGTTACTACACCACACCACCCGGTGTCTCCATGACCAGCTCAGGCCCGGGCCATCAGCAGTAAACTATAATAATTTGTATGTTCAATCATTGTTTCTCCTTTCGGTAATGAAAGCTTTTGTTAAACGACCCACCCACCCCATGTCTTTGTATGTAATAAGTAATTTTTGTCTAATGTATATTTTCAGCCTTCGGGCTGCAGAACTTTTTCAATAAACCATTAATTATTATTATTATTATTATTATTATTATTATTATTATTATTATTATAAATAAACAAAGAAAGATAATTAAGGGTAAAAGTAGAGGAAGATAAAGAATAAACGGGGGAAGATGGAAAGACAATGGTGATGATGATGATGAATAAACAAGTAAAGAGGAACAGAAATTTAAGAAGGTTTAGAAAGGAAGAGGAAGAGAAGGAACAGTGAAGGGCAATTAACATAACAGGGCAAGGGAGGAAGGGAGGGAGAGAGGAATGGGTAAGGTGGGATGGAGGGGGTGTGAAGAAGGGACACACACACACACACACACACACACACACACACGATAAAGGGAAGGACTTAGTACAAGGAGATGATTGAGAAATAGGAGTAGACAATAGTAAAGGGGGGAGGGGGAAATCCACACCCTTTCCTTACACCCTTCTTCACGACCCTCATCCCTCCCTCCCTCCTTTAAGACGACTACTACGACCCTCTCCTCACCTCTCCTCCCTCCCTCACGACCCTCTCCTCACCTCTCCTCCCCCCCTCACCCTCACCATCCCTCCTATTGTCATGCAACAGATCACCACCTAAGGCACCAATGTGTTTATCAATCACCATTAAGCGCTCCATAAAATTATCACCAGCTCCGGCCTTTGGTGACTTAAAGTGAACCGTCTCCACCTTCCTCCATCATGGTGTAAATTTAATAGGTTATAGCGTTAGAAATTTGTGTGTTAATAGATTGTATGCAAATGAGCTGTGAAATATGTACATTATAGGTATAGAGGTTTTACATACATATATACGTACAGGATATACATACATACATGCATACATACATACATACATACATACATACACGTGAATATATGGATAAGACAGCCAATGACCAGATCTACTTCCTGGGATTAAAGTTACAAACGTTTTTCCTCACAAACATCACCAAAATCACAAACGTTTTCCTCACCAACAACTTCCATAACAACTTTAACTACAAACGTTTCCCTGACAACTATCCTCTCAGATCTAAGCTTCAAACGTTTGTAATAGGAAGAGGCTCTTCACGGGAGGCTATAATACGAGTTTGCTTGCCTACAGCCTCCTGCCATAAAGCTCAGGAAACAACGTTGCTTCAGCCTCATTGCCTATAAACGTTTGTTGTAGTTGACAGCAATTAGCAGGTGGTAACGAAGGGTCAGGTCCAGACAGCAGCCAGTGTCGATAAACAGGGAAATACAAGCACATACACACACACACATACACACACACACATACACACACACACACACTCACCCCCTCATACACACACACTCTTGGGCCCTCACAACACACCTCACGAGAACAGAATTCATGCACTTCACCCCCCACCCCCCACTCACACCCCACCTCCTTACCCAACACCACGCCAGGTTCCTCTTCTCTCATTCCCTTGGGCCACCCGACCCACAACGGCTGATAAACAATGGTCGATGTAAACCCAGAGATGACCATTGGTCTCTCACACACGTGCTATTAATTCTAATTAATATAACAATTATTATTTCTGATATCAAACATTAGTCATGTGTTGTCTCCTCCTACACACCCCCCAGAGTGCTCCCTCAAACCTCAGAGGCTACCTCCACACTCTAGACTTCTACACCCCACCACAGGGGAGAGACTTCTGCCACTTCTGGCTAATTTAGAATGTCCACTTCTAACCACGAAATATTGAACTGCAGAGAGTTTTATTTCCAAAGGTAAAGTAAGGTAAG